>NC_140228.1:28180517-28405517 GCF_951802725.1 Rutilus rutilus
AGTGCTGGTGTCACTGGTGAGGAGTGCTGGTGTTTCTGGCGAGGAGTGCTGGTGTCACTGGCGAGGAGTGCTGGTGTTACTGGCGAGGAGTGCTGGTGTCACTGGTGAGGAGTGCTGGTGTTACTGGTGAGGAGTGCTGGTGTCACTGGTGAGGAGTGCTGGTGTTACTGGAGTGCCTCATGGGACAGTAAAGTGTCCATCGTATGCACACTTCAGACTCTCACTGGAAGTAGTAGGTCATCCAGGGACTTTTCACCTTCTGTTTTTCGAATACTATGTATTTGGACATACTACTCTGTTTGCATACTGTATAGTAGGGAAGTATTTGATTTCAGACTCAGCATCAGTGTTTATTTTTGTCCATACAATAGAAGTCAGTGGTAACAAACTATTTGGCTACCAAAATTCTTCACTGAAAATTCTGTGATCATTTAATCAACCTCAGGTCATTTCAGACCTATATGACTGTGTGACACAGAAGAAGTTGTTTAGTAGAATGTCAAAGCTGCTTTTTTTTTTTTTCAGGTTAGAAAGTGGATGGGGACTGGAGCTGTTATACTCCAAAAACAAATAAAAAAGTGCCATAATTTGACTTTTTCGCAAGGAATACGATTGGATGGCTTTAAAAATCTTGAAATATAGTGCAAAAAATCTAGTGCTTTTCTATTTTTGTGTCTTTTTTGGAGCTTGGCTGCTCCAGTCCCCATCCACTTTCATTGTATGGAAAATAGAAGCTTTCACATTCGGCTAAACATCACTTTTTCTGTTCACAAAAAAAAAAAAAAATTTGGAACGTCATGAAATTGAGTAAAAGATGTTACAATTTTGTACTTTTAATATAAAAACCTCAAGAATGTGTTAGCATAAGTGTCCACTAGATGGCAGTATCAACGCTGAAATGACATCGGGGGGTTTGAGATTGTTATTGACATGCCTGATCATAGTGTTGTGACATTTATATTAGCTTTCTGATTGGTTCGTCAGTGCTAAAGCAAGATCCATCGGCATGGCAACAGAGCCGTCACACACTGCCAGGGAAATCTGACGGTTTCTAACTGTTGCCTCCATCTAACTGACCAGTGTGTGGGAATGAAAGGTAGGCTCTCTCACATGTACGACTGAGAGCGAACACACACACACACACACACACACACACACACACATGCAGTGTTCAGAGAGCTCTTCAGAGGAGAGGCTTGTTCATCTCATTTGTCATTTAGTCAATACAGCACACTCTCTGATCAATGCCGAGACTGGCGCCTCACAATCAGAGTCGATACGTGACCTTACTCTCTCTCTCTCTCTCTTTCCATCACTCCGTCTTCTCCTTTCAAAGCACTTCTCATTTCAGTTTCAAGGATACTGGGAAGAATATAGAGATACAAGCGAGGACAAAGTGCTGGAGCACAGAAAGTCTGTGTGAAATGTGCTTTGTGACCTTGAGTGTGTGTTGACGGGTTTTCTGTTAGTCTACACCTGTTTCACTAGTTGTTTAGTAGCAGAAGTTGAACATTTCACTCCCTTTACAAGAATGTTGATGTTGATCATTAGCAAACAGCACTAATAAATGACTAAAATGTTGGTGGAAACGGGTCTAGTTTGTGTTTTTATCTCTGCACACTAATTAAGGCTATGCTAGAGCTTTATTATTTATACTGTTATATTATTTATATATTTTTTGAATTAGCTTTTGAGTATTTTCAGTTTTTATTTGAGTTTTAGTCATTTTGTGATGCAATTTTGTCGATTTCCTCATATTAATAAATAAATTATATTTAACATTTAACGTTTTATTCATTTTAGTTCAAGATTTATTTTGTTAGTTACTTACCAAGGCAACATTTCAAATTTTAATTGACGCTTTTCTATCGAATATCTATATTTTATTTTATTTCAGCAGAACTAGATGTTAATTTAACTTTTTATTTATTTTTTATTTTTATTTTTAGTTATAATACCAGGCCTGTTGGACTGTGAAGACTGGAGCTGAGTACAGAAACTGATGAAATGAAAGAGTTCAGTGATGAAATTCAAAGGCAAAGGGAGAGTTTTAAAGATCAATTTATTGAATAAAACTTAACATTCTCAACATTAACTTGCTGTCTGTTTTCAGGATGCGATTTAAAAAATAATAATAAATGAATGTGTGATGCAACAAGTTCCAAGCAACAAGTAATTGTGTGTCCACACTGAAACGAAAATGCTGCATGACGCAATCATGACCAATCAGAGCATATTTGATGGTAAATATATGGTTATTGTTCTGTGAAGCAGGATCCCAACTAACAGCGAACGTTAATACAGGTTTCACTAAAGTTATTATAAAGGTTTTGTAAACAATATATTTGCTAAATGTCCTCATAACGTGAGAAAATATTCTTAGAACGACTTTCTTGGGACATTATTATAATGTTAATATTTGATGGAATGTTGGGAAAAAATTGTGCACGGAAAAACATCCTTTTTGAAATTAGAATGACAACTAACTTTTTAATTTTCAAAGCATCATATTTTGTTATTATATCCTTGGATTTGAACCTGGTGGTCGTCGATGCTCATTTAAATAAAGCTAAGCATTTTTAAATACCATAATATGTTTGCATATATTGAGGAAACATGAAAAACTCTGAAAAACACTTTACAGTTATTCTACGCTTCTACGTTATTTTACTCTGAAATCTGCGTTTCCAGGCTGGAATGTTTGTTATTGTTTTGGTCTGTGATACTACACGTTGCCAATTTCCATTGTCCGTTGCGCTCGTTCCTGTCGCGTGTCCTCAAACTGGCGACCCGCGTGAGCGCCGTCGAGTCTGAGGAGGCGGGGATATTTTTTATTCGACTGCAGTACCTATTTCGACCACTAGTTGTCATTCTTACACACTGCACCTTTAAACTTAAAAACATTCCTTTAAAAGTAATCTTATTTTTTAATTAAATCCCCAATCCAGCACAAGAGCAGAAAAACAGACGAGGTTTTCAAGGTTAAAACCTCCTAAATTAGCCTCAGAAGTGTTGCAGACGTTGGGTTGACGTTTCTCCTGCCGAAAGCTCTTTCTGTCAGTGTCTCTGGATGTTCATCATGCCAAATCTGCTCACTAGCTCCAGGGTCTTTATCTCAGGGGCATTTGGTGTAATCTCTGAATTCTGGCGAACACACACACACACACACACACACACACACACACACACACACACACACACACACACGTACAGTCAGGCAGAGATGTTTGTCTCAGCTGACAGCTGTCAGCTCTGATAGTGCTCTAGTAATAAAACACTCTGCCAAACAGCCTATTAGCAACGGCTCGTCTGGAAGGAGTGGAGACACACACACACACACACACACACACACACACACACACACACACACACACACACACACACACACACACACACACACACACACACACACACACACACACACACACACACACACACACACACACACACACACACACACACATATGCAGATACGCTCAGATAGGCAGAATGAGGTCAGAAATAAGGGTGCTCTAAAACAGAGGAGACAGCCCTGGTCTGGACCTCCTGCTGGGTCTCCCAATCGCCCTGGAGTACACACACACACACACACACACACACACACACACACACACACACACACACACACACACACACACACACACACACACACACACACACACACACACACACACACACACACACACACACACACACACACACACACACACTGTCATTGTTTGGACACATGATTCCTATCTCAAACTACCATATGAATGAAACTTTTTTTCCTAAAGGAAATGAAGATGATAATTTCATTGTCCAGTCCTGCTCCTGGAGGTCCAGTGTCCTGCAGAGTTCAGCTTCAGCCCCTATTAAACACCCACTAATCAAGGTCTTTCTAGAGACTTCCAGACAGGTGTGTTGAGGCAAGCTGGTCCAAAACTCTCCAGGACAGGCTTTGGACAGACTGATGGGAGACTGAAGTGTGTGCGTGTTTATGTAAAACCTGCTCTGTCCTCATGGGGGCAGTGTTTCTCTAGCCTTGATATCTTGTTTACAGTATAATCGGCACAGGCAGTCAGCATGAAATCAAAATCGACCGTTTATTTTGTTAATGCACATTCCTGGTTTTATTGTGAATGATTCATCAAGGATTGTTTTCAAATAAATATAACGACTTAATCTTCCCATGGCGAGTTTCCTTTTGTGCTGATGTCACTTAGGGTGTGTGGGCTGTTGGATAATGTGTTAATACCAAAACTTGTATTCAGTTCTCCTTGTAGAGTTCAATTACAATAACATCTCAAAATAATTCAAATATATATATATATATATATATATATATATATATATTTTTTTTTTTTTTTGTGAGTGCACAGTCAGTTATTGTATTTTCTACATAATTAAGTTTAATTCTGATTTACTGGTTAGTTCGTGGGTTTGTCAACGGGTCTGAACTTGACGGTCTCCATGGCTGCCGTCACAACAGTGTGTGTGAAATATGCAATGAAATAGTTTTTGTTGGCAAAGAGAGAGAGTTTGGGATTGCGAGATTGGGAAAAACTGTAATTTAGCTAATATGGGAATTTTTGACAGTTGTATTAGTTTATGATGTACACAGGGCAAACAATTAGAGATGTGTTAACCAATGCTGTGACCCGCTGTAAAACCTCTGAGAAAATAAATCAATAAATAATTATATAGACAAGGGGTTAAGGGGACCGAAAAATTACAGTTCTGTTGCAATTCCCTCATGTTGTTTCGCAGCTGTATGACTTTCTTCAGTGTTGTTTTTTTATAATCCACTTCATGTCTGACCTCATAACAACCTTTAACTGTGGTAAAGTCACTGTAAAGCAGTGGTTAGAAACTAAAATACCATAAAACGTCCTTCTAAGTATGTGCGCAGTGTTGTTGGTTTCTTGTGTGACAGCTCAGTGTCAGTTCTGTTTCAGTGCTAATAGAGAGGTTAGCGCCCTAAGCCTTTTCTAAAATGATTTAGCTCTAATATCTCTTTCTCAGTTTAGCATTCATGTTCTGTCGGGGCAGATGTAGGTCACACTGGCAGATTTAACAGCTCTCTGTAGACAAGTGTGTGGCTGTTTGTGGCTAGAAGCTCTTTGCTTTACTTCTGTTTGGCTGTGCTGTGGATACACACACAGCTAGCGTGACTGCAGCACTCGACTGTCGCTGCCAATTCAAATGTACAGGGAATGAAATCTTAAATGAAGAACCTCTAGACAGTTAGTTTTTATTTAAGGCAGTGTGGTCGATATTTTCGTTACCTCACTTTTGTCTTTTCATCACCTAGCATTTATCTCATTCTCTCACAATGTTTGCTAAGCTAGGCCTCCAGAGAGAGAGAGAGAGACCGCCATAATATTACTGTAAATACAAATACATAGGCGACATTACTGTCACATGAAACTCGCCACATTTCAATGAAACTGATCAACTTCTATACACTTTGTGGTACAAAATTGTTAATTGTGAACTATTGTCAGCTATAAGTGTTAGCATTAGCTTTCATGGTTTGCCAGCTAATTGTGTTAAAAGCTAAGAATGTTATCCTAGTAATATCATTTTGTTTATCCATCTTTAGCTAACGTTGTCGCAAGGTTCTCTCAAACGTATAAACAAACGCTAATTGACGTTCCAGTAACGTTAATAGAATGTTCGTTCAAAAGTAACATCTCCATAATGTTCTAAAATTCTAAAATGGAACGTTTCCTTCACGATTGTATAACCAAGATCAATGTTTTTAAAACACGTTTTGAACGTCGAGAGAACACTCTGAAAGGTTCATAGTTTTGTTATCTGGGTAATAATATCAGACCTACTGTATTATTTCAACGCCAGTTTTCACTTTTCCCATCAACCGTTCAAGCCTGCTGCGTTCGATATGTAGTGTTGAGCATTGTGTTTTACGTGGATACTACATTCTTGCAAATCAAAGATAGCGCAAGGTCAGAGTTAAGGGCAGTATAACCTAATGTGCCTGATCTGAGCTCTCACCAGATTTCATATTCAGCACGAGGAGAATGAGATTCACTCATGCGGGAACAGCAGCGGCAGAGAATTGGCCTGAATCAAGGGCTTATATCGAGTGTGTTTGACTGAGATTGGCTGTATAATGAATCTCTGAACTTATTTGAGCTCTATCTCATTTTCGAGATGGTTCAGTGGTGTGTGACTGCGTTAGCATATGGGTGTGTATGTGTGTGCGCTTGAAGAGAAACAACATGACAAGCCCTGCACTTCAGTGCTAATGCTGATCTGTCAGTGTACTGTTGACAGATCCAAACCAGCCCAGTTCCCCCCCCCTCCCTCATCCCAAACGTCAAACCCAGGCCACTTCAACCCCCTCCTCTGCTCGGGCCGCGTTCCTCACCCCATTCCTTCCCCTTTCCCCCCGAGAGATCCGAGTCTTATTAGCGCCGAGAGGAAGAGAGAGTGAGAGAGGGAAGCACTTTGTCCTCGCACGCCCTCTGAGACGACCCTCCCACCATCAGCCTGACATGTTCACCCCGCTCACCATTAAGAGCTTTCTGTGGATCAGTCGACTCAACCTTTACCCTCATCATGCCAAGTCTGATGATAACCAGCACACAAAGAACATCACCATCATTTATTGAAAACCGTAATTTACCGCAATAAAATAGTGGATTCTATGGACGCTTGTTTCCACCACTGATTAAAAAACAAATTGAGATCTTTTATCTTAAAAGTCTGCAGCCCTCTACAATGCGAGTAAATCACCTACAAATTTCACGCTGGGCGACCTAAAGAAAATTCTTTAATTAGTTATTAGAAATTATAGTAAATTGTACGATTGCACGTTTTTAAGCCATGCCAATTTAAACATTCAAGCGCAAGAAGACGCTAAGATAACACACACATCTGAAGTGCGCGCCCAGAAAGCTGCGACTGACAGTGTGCAAGTACTGAATCGAGCTCTCGTTCACGTCTTCTTGCGCTTGAACGGACAATTTCACACAAAATTTTGTCAACATGCGACGTATCGTATAGTAAACACAGTCGGTTATGTCGTAACTGAATGTAAACAGTCGAGAAAGAAAACGCGTGTGTGACGATTTTTTCTAAATGTCGACAAAAAATGTCGTTTCCATTAATCGATGTTATGCGACTAAAACTACTTTTTTTTTTTTTTTTTCGCGATAAGTAAAATCATTCCAAAAACCATGGCAACGGACGTTGGTAGGTTTATGTACTATATCCCAGTCACTGCACTAGCCATTATTATTAATCAAAGGAGATGTATGTGTGTTTTCCAAGCATTAATGGTATGGAACGACCCTTATTATACTTGTGAGCGCAACATATGAGGAGTTTCTGGGTGTTTCTCACTCGTTTCTGCTTCGAGGTCTTGATTGTGGCATTTATTTGAGGTTTAGAATCCAGTATTCCTGTAATTCTTTTGTCTTATATGAATTTAATAAAGAACTCTGTCTCGTATTCTGTCCAAACACACCGCGTCGTCTACGTCAGGTGACCTGGAAATGCGCAAAAACTGTTTCCATTGCAGTTTTGCGAAATATTTCTTTTTCGAATTGCCTGAAAAAAACCACCTCATGCGAGCGTGAAAACTTTTTTGCGATAAATGGGAGTTTTTGTGAAATTGACGTGTTTCCATCGGGCGTATTTTCAATTCGCAATTTCAATTTGCGCAATTTGAAGGGTAATGGAAACGCGGCTAGTATCAGTATATTAGATCCATGCATTCGCTCTTAAAGTGACAGCTGCCTAATATTCCCGTTGCTGTTTGTTTTTAAAGATTAAGAATTTAAAAGACTAATAAGGATTCATCTAGATTTATACAGGGAAGACTATGCAGTGTTATTTTACTTTTTGATTATTACATTTTTGAGTTTATTTTTCTGAAAAAAAAAAAGTCTGAATTGTGAGATAAGTGGTCTGTCAACCTCCGTGTCTGAGAATATCTGACTCTCAGGAGCTTCAGGAAGAAGCGTAGGATAGCACTTGTCACTGAGAACTCTGCAGCGATCCAGACGCTCCACATCTCATGCGTTCAGACATCCCGTCTTCCCTCCTTCCTTTAATCTGTTGAGAAAAGCCCAGCTGTCAGAGCCGTACTGTGAGTGACTGTTACAGACAGGCATTCTGCGCTCCGGTCTCCTCCCTCACCGGCAGGCCTGCACCGAATCACATTTACACACAGAGATCTGAGAGTTCTGCACAACACCTACCACCAGAAACATTTTGACTCACGGGGCACACTAGACTTTTTAAATTATTTTGGAATTATTTATCATTTCAAATATGACAAACAGTGTCATGCTCCGGAGCTTCTGCTCTGAAAAAGCTAAACAAATTATGCACAATCAATTAAAAATGTTAATATGAAATGTTAATATATCTACTAAATTGGAGAAATTCCTCCTGATTTTTACTATCTGTGATGTTTGGATCCCCGTTGGGTCAACATGTTGTCACTTGCGTTGCATTCTCAGCGTCGCCAGAAGGGGTGCTGTGGTGCGTGAATTGTTGTTGTTCCGTCAGTTTTCTCTTTTTAGGTCCTGATACACTCACTGCGAAGTTCTTATGTTCTTTGCTTTAGGGGTATAAAAGTTTGAAATACCTTTGCAGTGATATACTGTTAGCGAACATTCATCTTAACGCCTACTGTCGCCTAAATATGTGCTGCGTGCTTTCCTGCATGTTTTGATCGGCGCTTTGCTCTTTGTATTAAACTACGCTGTACATACATGATGCTGTTTTGTTCATAATTGCTTATGCAATGTACGATATTATATTTGATTTACAAACGTTAGTTTAAACTTATATGCACCTTTTTTTTTTACAGACGGTTGTTATTTTATTGCTTTGAATAAACAATTGAATGTGGTGCATTTTGCTCATTGCGCCCTCTTGTGGCCTCAGGAAGCTTTTCCTCTAACTGAAATTGTCTTTTAAATTCAACTCTAATTTTAATATTAGTAATATTTAATAAAAATAATAATAATTACCAGTCAGAAAGTGCAACTTTTGTTTCAAATTCAAAAAATTAACTCCAAACGACTTTAGTTTTGGCTTGAGTTGGTTCGAAATGACATCATACAGGTTGGTTCATTGATTTTGCTTGACGCATATATGGGCCTTGGGTTTTATGGGTTTATATGGGTTATATGGGTTTTTGTAAAGTGACACAGCAACAGTTTTAAGAGAATCTTGCTGAGCAAGAAAGCTTGCATGGCTTCTCGTGTGACTCTGCTGAAGAAGAAGTGAACATAACCGCTGCATGCGCAGTTAGCTTACGGCAATGCTAAAGCCTGAGAAGAAAACTGATCTGATTGCATGTCCAAACACGGCTGAGGCTCCATACGCGGCTCATGGGCTTTAGTGCACCACTCCTGATCATCTAAAGCACATTCCCTATGCACCTCTCTCCTGCTTTTCATATCTTCTGCCTCTTTTTACTAGGGGATAGGTGCAGAAAAAAAGAAAAAAAACATGGAGAAGAGAAAAAGAGAGCAGGGAGTAGATATACCAATGACATTTGAAGTGAGAGGGAGAAGGGTGTAAAGAAGTGGAGCAGAGAGGCAGTGTTGAGGATGGGGCCTCGGCTTCTCTCTAATCTCGTATTGATCTCCAGTCAGGGAATGAATTGTGCCTCACTCCTGCTAGGCCTCAGAAGTCTCAGCTATTGATCTGGGCTGTCAGAGAGCTCTGGAGGAACTCTACCATGCAAAGCTGTCCCTCAGCACGTCCATGTGCACTGAGAGCGCAACAGTAGCTCTCTACCATATTTGTATTTGAACTATTGCTTGGAAACTGCTAATGCACTTCATGTGTTGCATATGCAATTTAAGTAGACTGTTAATCGTGCATGCAACATGCTTAACTGCTTTATTACAAACAAACCACCTTCTAACTAAAGGATTCATGATATTCTTTCAAACTTTTTTTTTCATATTCCATATTCAGCAAAGAAATAAAAAACACAAGTGATAAATTATGAGACATTAATAATGTTAAAATTTCCATTTCAAATAAATGCTTTCTATTCATCAAAAATCCTGAAGAAAATATGTATGACGGTTTCCACAAAAATCTGAAGCAGCACAACTGTTTTCAACATTGATAAAAATCATAAATGTTTCTTGAGCATCAAATCATCATATTAGAGTGATTTCTGAAGGATCATGTGACACTGAAGACTGGAGTAATGATGCTGAAAATTCAGCTTTGATCACAGGAATAAATTACAGTTTACAAAATATTACAATAGAAAACCATTATTTAGATTTTTAATAAAATGTAACTGTTTTCACTGGTTTTGCTGTATTTTAGGAGGTATATACAGTACTGTACATTTATACTCTATTTATATTGCATACAAAGAGATTTGCTTAGGAGAAAACGTGGTTACATATTGTTAATGTACATTTTATATTTTGATATTCAATTTCAACTGAAGGTTTTGGTCGCTAAGAAATCTAAAATCTGTCTTTATATAAACTTTTACACCGATGAAAATTTTAAATTAATTTGACTAAAATAACTAGCCTGACGTCGTCATACTCAGAGTCTGATCTGCTCCGTTGGGCTGTGATTATGGGGCGTGTTTCAACCGAACCAGGAAGGAAAATGCCTCTGCACTCAATTGGATAGACCTACAACCAATCAGAGCAACGGAGTAAGTGACGTATGTTCTTCATTCATGTTTCCGATCGACAAATGCCTTGATCGCGGTTCTCTGTTCCTCTTTTAAAATGAATGCGCTGTCGATATCTTCTATAACAGACGCGATGGTGGAATCTACACATAATGTTTTATAAACAAAGTTCGGGAGGAGCACGTTCAAATAATCAATCCAATAAACTTGTCATCAAACAATTACCGTCTACACTATCTGCAATGAGAGGAAGCATACATATATATTCACTCTGTCAACTCACCTAACATTCCTTGACAGTTTCCAGTATCCCTCCACTCACTCTCGGCTTGTTCTTCCACAGCCAGGAATGGGGGGGAATACTTTGGGTTCGGGTCGAATACCGATCCCGGAGCCTCTCCTCGGACAGCACGCCAAATATGCATTTATTCTAAATGACTTATTTGTAAGTGTGAACTCGTGAAATCTCAATTCTCCAGCGGCAGTCATCTTTGTTGTAAAGTAAACGAATTCAACCCATGCGCTCTTTGATGACGTGGATGATTACGTTACTGTTGCTCATCTGTCCATCTTCGTATAAAGCCCGCCCTAACAATTTGATTGGTCCGAACAATTTTTGTTCAGGCATAATAGCTCCTCAACGGATCGAGTCCAGACCGAACTTCCCGACCTAAAAATGTTGTGGGCGGGGCTAAGTTCGGCTGGCATCCAGGCTATAAAATAACTTCTTGATAACAGAAATAATATTTGACAAAATATTTTACTCTCAGGAGCTCAGTGAATTCAAGTGTGGTACGTTATAGGTTGCCACCTGTGCAATAAGTCCATTCGTGAATTTTTACTAAATATTCCATAGTCAACTGTTAGTGGTATTATAACCGCTAAAGTGGAAGCAATTGGGAACAACAGCAACTTAGCCATGAAGTGGTAGGCCATGTAAAAGCACAGAGCGGGGTCAGCGTATGCTGAAGCACACAGTGCACAGAAGTTGCCAACTTTCAGCAGAGTCAATGGATGCAGTGGTGTAAAGCAGTGGTGTAAAGCGTGGGATGCAGTGGTGTAAAGCGTGGGATGCAGTGGTGTAAAGTGTGGGATGCACTGGTGTAAAGTGTGGGATGCAGTGGTGTAAAGCAGTGGTGTAAAGCGTGGGATTCAGTGGTGTAAAGCGTGGGATGCAGTGGTGTAAAGCGTGGGATGCAGTGGTGTAAAGCAGCGGTGTAAAGTGTGGGATGCACTGGTGTAAAGCAGGGGATGCAGTGGTGTAAAGCGTTGGATGCAGTGGTGTAATGCGTGGGATACAGTGGTGTAAAGCAGGGGGTGCAGTGGTGTAAAGCGTGGGATACAGTGGTGTAAAGCAGCGGTGTAAAGCAGTGGTGTAAAGCGTGGGATGCACTGGTGTAAAGCAGAGGATGCAGTGGTGTAAAGCAGTGGTGTAAAGTGTGGGATGCACTGGTGTAAAGCAGGGGATGCAGTGGTGTAAAGCGTGGGGATGCAGCGGTGTAAAGCGTGGGATGCAGCGGTGTAAAGCATGGGATGCAGCGGTGTAAAGCGTGGGATGCAGCGGTGTAAAGCGTGGGATGCAGCGATGTAAAGCGTGGGGATGCAGCGGTGTAAAGCGTGGGGATGCAGCGGTGTAAAGCGTTGGATGCAGTGGTGTAAAGCGTGGGATGCAGCGGTGTAAAGCGTGGGATGCAGCGATGTAAAGCGTGGGGATGCAGCGGTGTAAAGCGTGGGGATGCAGCGGTGTAAAGCGTTGGATGCAGTGGTGTAAAGCGTGGGATGCAGCGGTGTAAAGCAGAGGATGCAGTGGTATAAAGCAGCGGTGTAAAGCGTTGGATGCAGTGGTGTAAAGCGTTGGATGCAGCGGTGTAAAGCGTTGGATGCAGCGGTGTAAAGCGTGGGATGTAGCGGTGTAAAGCGTGGGATGCAGCGGTGTAAAGCGTGGGGATGCAGCGGTGTAAAGTGTGGGATGCAGCGGTGTAAAGCGTGGGATGCAGCGGTGTAAAGCGTGGGGATGCAGCGGTGTAAAGTGTGGGATGCAGCGGTGTAAAGCGTGGGGATGCAGCGGTGTAAAGTGTGGGATGCAGCGGTGTAAAGCGTGGGATGCAGCGGTGTAAAGCGTGGGGATGCAGCGGTGTAAAGCATGGGGATGCAGCGGTGTAAAGCGTGGGGATGCAGCGGTGTAAAGCGTGGGATGCAGCGGTGTAAAGCGTGGGGATGCAGCGGTGTAAAGCGTGGGGATGCAGCGGTGTAAAGCGTGGGATGCAGCGGTGTAAAGCGTAGGATGTAAAGCACGCCACCACTGGACTCCTGAGCAGTGATAAGTGTTCTCTGGAGTGACGAATCACGCTTCTCTGAATGGCAATCCGATGGACAGGTCTGGGTTTAGCAATTGCCAGGAGAACGGTACTTGCCTGACTGCATTGTGCCAAGTGTAAAGTTTGGTGGAGGGGGGATTATGGTGTGGGGTTGTTTTTCAGGGGTTGGGCTTGGCCCCTTAGTTCCAGTGAAAGGAACTCTTAATGCTTCAGCATACCAAGACATGTTGGACAATTTCATGCTCCCAATATTGTGGTAACAGTTTTGGGGATGTTCCTGTTCCAACATGACTGCGCACCAGTGCACAAAGCAAGGTCCATAAAGACATGGATGAGCGAGTCCTGATCTCAACCCGATAAAAAAGCTTTGGGAAGAATTAGAGCGGAGACTGTGAGCCAGGCCTTCTCGTCCAACATCAGTGCCTGACCTCACTAATGCACTTCTAGAAGAATGGTAAAGAATTCCCATAAACACACTCCTAAACCTTGTGAAAAGCCCTCCCAGAAGAGTTGAAGCTGCCAACTCCATATTAAACCCTACGGATTAAGAATGGGATGTCATTAAAGTTAATGTGCATGTAAAGGCAAACGTCCCAAAACTTTTGGCAATATAGTGTATTTCCATAAAACAAACAACAACATACAGCTATTTATATATATATATATATATATATATATATATATATATATATATATATATATATATATATATAAATAATAAGTTGCATGTTCCAGAGCTTTTGACTTGTTCAGCTCTGGTTGGAAACATACAGGTCTATTTTTAATTCCAGACATGTTTGAGAGAATAAAGCATGCAGTGGGTTCGGCTGATGGAGGGTGGGCTGGGGTGGGTTGACAGTAGCAGTCTCTGAGAGTGACGTTTGCCTCTGTATGCAGAATACGTCTGGTGTGGCCCGTCATGTTTACCTGTAGCTGGGATGAGGCTGAACACGCTGCTTTATGGAGACTGGTTTTGATCATTGGAAGAGCATCTCTACATGGAAAACAGCCTGACTGACTTCTACTTATTTATTATTAACTTTTTATGGCATAGATTCCACAATGTGCTGAAAACATTCCTCAGAGGTTTAAGTCCATATTGAAATGATGGCGTCGCGCAGTTGCTGCAGATTTGTCGGCTGTACATCCATGATGCGAATCTCTCGTTCCGGCACTTCCCAAAACTGCTTTATTGGATTGAGATCTGGTGACTGTGGAGGCCGTTTGAGTTTAGTGAACTCACTGTCATGATCAAGAAACCCGTTTGAGATGATTTGTGCTTTGCGACGTGCATTATCTTGCTGGAAGTAGCCACCAGAAGATGGTCCACTGTGGTTATAAAGGGATGGACGTGATCAGCAACAATACTTAGGTAGACTGTGGTGTTTAAACGATGCCCAGTTGGTACTAAGAGGCTCAAAGTGTGCCAAGAAACTATATAACACATTACACCATGAACCACTGATACAAGGCAGGATTGATCCATGTTGTTTACGCCAAATCCTGACCAGACCATCTTAAAGGGATAGTTCACCCAAAAATGAAAATTCTGTCAGTAATTACTCACCCTCATGTTGTTCCAACCGCGTAAGACCTTCGTTCATCTTCGGAACACAAATTAAGATATTTTTGATGAAATCTGAGCCTTGTCTCACTCCTCCATAGGCTGCTAGGTGGCCCAAACTTGCTGGCCCAGAAAAGTTATTAAAGAGATCGTTAATATAGTCCAAGTGACTACAGTGGCTCAATCTTAAGTATATCAAGCGACGAGAATACTTTTTGTGCGCAAAAACAAACAAAAATAACGACTTTATTCCACTATTCATTTCCTTCTCTCTCGACCTCTGGTTGGTTTGCGTAGTGTTTTTGCGCAGCGCGTCTGTGTTACACGTCACCACGTAGGCTCACTATTGGCCGACGCTGGTCATGTGTGTGTTGCGTGATGACGTGTACACAGACGCGCAGCGCAAAAACACTACGAGGCCCAGAGAGAAGGAAATGAATAGTGGAATAAAGTCGTTATTTTTGTTTGTTTTTGCGCACAAAAAGTATTCTCGTCGCTTGATATACTTAAGATTAAAAAAATTATAGATAAAAAATATCTTAATTTGTGTTCCGAAGATGAACGAAGGTCTTACGCGGTTGGAACAACATGAGGGTGAGTAATTACTGACAGAATTTTCATTTTTGGGTGAACTATCCCTTTAATGTTGCAGCAGAAATCAGGCAACGCTTTTGGTGAGTGTGTGTGAATTGTAGGTTCAGTTTGCTGTTCTCAGCTGACAGGAGTGACACCGGTGTGTGTCTTCTGCTGCTGAAGCCCGTCTGCTTCGAGGTTTGATGTGTTGTGTGTTCAGATGCTCTTCGGCGCCTCGGTTGAGACGATGCTTATTTGAGTTACTGTTGCCTTTCTATCAGCTGAACCAGTCTGGTCATTCTCCTCTGAACCTCCGGCATCAACAAGGCATTTTCTTTTCTTCCACAGAACTGGCGCTTACTGGATATTTTCACTTTTTCAGACCATTCTCTGTAAACCCTAGAGGTGGTTGTGTGTGAAAATCCAGTAGATCAGCAGTTTCTTAAATACTCATACCAGCCCATTTGGCACCAACAACAAAGCCACGTTCATAGTCACTTCAATCACCTTTCTTCCTTATTCTGATGCTCAGTTTGAACTTGAGATCATCTTGACCATGTCTATATGCCTAAATGAGTTGCTGCCATGTGATTATATTCGATTAATTATTTATTTACTTACTTGTATACATTGATATTGACACATTGATGTAGTCATGAAATCAGAAGACCTGGACTGGATTCTTCTCAGCATTGTTGTGAACCGTAACGATGACAGTTTTAAAGTGAAACAGCATAACCTTCATTAAAGCTTAATCGCTTCACCCCTACGCTTTCTATGAATGCATCTTTCCGCAAACTCAGCCGTGGCGCTCTTTGATAAAGAGCCGAGCGTTCCGACACACCCTCCGTCTGATTCATTAGAGCAGATTCTGCAGTAATTATCAGCTCACCCACACTCATTAAATCAAGCGTATTATGAAGCTCAGCGCATCAGCGTATCCCACACGTGAAGCTCTTATCCTCGCGCCGTACACACGCAGCTGTTGCTCCGCTATTGTTCCGTGCACAGTGACTTAATTACTCATACACACACACACACACCCCCACACACACGCATTCACACGCTCACAGAACAAACACTCGCTGTACATGTCGCAATCAGGCAGCAGAAGCGCTTGCGTGTTGTTGTGTCTTCGGACCCCTGGGGGGGGGGAGTCATTTTTAAATGAACTCATTTAGAGTCAAACCCACAGTGGATATTATGAACAATACAATCACAGAACGCAGTGTTGTGTGTGTGTGTGTGTGTCCACCCGTCTCGGTTTCCTCTTCCTGATTATATAGAATGTTTCTCATACGCCTCCAGGAAGTCTTGGAACTGTATGTTGTTTAATTCTCTATGTATATCAGCGCCCGTCTGAGAGTGCCAGCGTGTTTCTGGCCTCGGACACTTGTCGACTGTGTGATGCAACTGTGACCAACACTGGTGCAACAGTCCCTCTGTGTTTTCATGGTGTATTTACTGTACATAATCATAGCGCTATGCTGTTGGTGACAGGTAATGCACGAGAGGTTGGGGATAACAGTGATTTTACTGTGGTAAAGACACTAACGCAGGGTTGCCAGGCCTTTTGGAACAACAGTACCCCAATGACCAAAGCAACTGCACATTGTTGAGCCTCTAATGTACATGTGCATATATAGGCCTAATTTATAAAATAAATGAATGTTTTTTTGTGATACATATTTTATTATTTTATTTAGTTATTCTTGCATAATTTGAAGAAATTACAATATTTGTTAAACGGGATTCATAATATTATTTATAATATTGATTGTTGAGACGCGATCTTGAATGGTGTGAATTCAGCCCTCCAAAAAATATTTTCTTTTCAACTTTTATTTATTTTTATATTCTTTTAGTAGAACACCTCCAAAACTATTCTGAAACTGAAAATGAATTTTAAAATTTTTGGTGGATCACTAGTTGAGATAGAGCCACAACTGAGGGACAGAGTCATTTTTAATAAAAAAAAAAAGGTTTACACAACATATATTAAAATAGCTTATTTCACTCCTTTACATCTTTAGTTATTTTATGATATATATTCATATCTCATTCAAAGTTTGGGTCTGCGACTATAGTAATATTTTTAATATTTTATTTTATTTTATTTTTGCATGAACTTGGGTAGCGTATTGCTTTTATAAAACGTTAGCAACAGGAATGGATTTTTTTTTAAATAATAATAGTAATATTAGTAATAATCAATAATAAAATAATATAAACAATTGTTACGCCAAATAATAGTGTGTACTATTCTAATAACAGTTTTTTCTTTAGGTTCGCCAATCAACTTAGGAACTCACTATTATAGAATTCAAATGATATGAGGTCACAAGTGTGTGTGTGTGTGTGTGTGTGTGTGTATTGTTATTCTACAGCTTTGGCTATTCATTCGACTGTCCTATGACTATTTTTAGAGCCAGAAGTACCTGTTTTATAATCTAGAGTTTATTTATGTCGTTACACATTTGAATATATTTGCCTTTGCACACTGACTTGTTTTGTGGACGTTAATGTCACATTGACTTCTACCTGCTGTCTCCTCTCTCGTCTCCAGCTGACGCGTGTTTCTGCTTCCAAGCTTTTTGATGTCGGCTAGAGCTCCCCTTGTGTTCTTGTTGAGTTGTGTGCTAAATAACCTCACCGTGACCAACGGGCCCTTGACCCGAGCTCTGATCTCACTGTGACCCTGCTGTTGAGGGACGATCCTGAACGGTGACAGTATCCACATCTGCTCAAGAACCCGCGGGTAGTCTACCAAGCCTCGTCCTTGCCTCATATTTCTATATGCATATGTTGAAGAATCTGCCAGCTGGCAGGATTGTTGAACTCCTGGTGGTTCATTACTTAATGAACTTTAAATGACTTGAACTTGCATAGCCCACATAAACTCAATGGCTTAAAATGTTTTGCATATTATATGCTAACATGCTAAAAATGTGCTTCTGTATTTTTAACAACATACAAATGTTCCAGCAGTCGCTTTACCGAGCTTCCCTCAGTTCTAAACCAAAGAATGAACCTGGTGTAGCTTGCTTGTGCTGTTGTTTGCCTGCTGAACATGGCTGCCGTTACTTTTTGAACCCTGGAGTATTTCTCCCGCACGGTTTTACTCGGCTTGTCACGACGCACGCCAGATTGTTTGGATCACACAGAAGCCAGGAGCTCTGCAGTGTTTTGCACTTGTCACCTGAACTTTAATTAGTTTGGTCTGTTCGCGTTTCAGAAGGGACCGAAGACTGCTGTGCGGTCCCTCGTTGTTTTGATTCAGAGCCGAGTGTTAGTTTGTGTGTGTGTGTGTTCACTTTTACCTTGCCATTGATTTGAATTTCAAAGTCCTTGTGCGCTCGTTGGCACTTCTGGCTTGTTGGCGGCGTGGAAGCGACGGTAGGCGTGACAGGTGGAAAGTGTGTGTGTGTGTGTGTGTGAGAGAGAGAAAGATGCAAACTCATTGCCGTATGCTGAGTGCATCTTAAATCACATTGACATTAAATTCAGGCAGGTGGAAGTGTTGTCTATTTACCGCCATGTTCACATTCCCAGTTTGCTCAGGCAGAAAGAGACAAATTAAATATGTGGCTGTGTCTTCTTCCTTTTCTCTTCATGAACTTCTCCAACTTTTATACCCTAAATCTCTGACTAGATTTGGGCATAACTGTCTAATGTTGGTCTCGTGGGCCTTTACAAAACATACTCCCTCCAAAATGTGTATTCTCTCACTAGTTTATTTGATAAATCTATCAATTTTTGATCTTTTTTTCTGAAATGCCATTTTTTTTCTGATCCAACAAATGTTATTTTCACCAAATTTCAAATGATATATTGTGTTTAATAACTCGGTTTAAGTAAAATATCCTAAATTGCTATTAAGTAATATTTTCAAGCTTCAAATCTTTCAATGTGAAAAATTACAGCTTAACTAAAAAAAAACTTTAAATACTGGTAAATTGTTTAAGGTAGAGATTCAGTCAGTAATTTTTAGTTCGAATAGATTTTTTTACATCATTTTTTACTCATTTAGAGTGAAATAAAATGTAAACATAAAGGTCATTTGAAAAGAAGTGACGAAGGCATGGTAAGAAAAGTTCACAATTTAGATTAGGGTCCAATTCTCACTATTAACTAACTATAGTCGTCAACATTTGAAGTTGATCAAAACCTTTCATCAAAGTTAGACAAGAACGGGTATTGTTCAAAATTCATGTATAAGGACAACTTTGATTAAGTTTTTTGATCCACTTCAAATGTTGACCACTGTATTAAATATGACTTTTGCCTCAATTGTTTTGCCTAAAAAAAAAAACGAATTCCTGCTTATTAATAGTTAGTAGGTAGTTAAGTTTAGGTATTGGTTAGGATTAAGGGGTTTACAGTATGATCATGTAGAATTATTCATTAATATGTGCTAATAAACAGCCAATATCCTACTAATATGCATGCTAATAAGCAACTAGTTAATAGTGAGAATTGGACCCTAAACTAAAGTGTTACCAAAAGTTTTAAACTGACCTTCATATAATATCTAGGACATAAAAGTGCTGTATTTGAAGAGACACCCATCTGTGTTTTCTGTGCATTTTTTCCCCCTGTAGTGCATATGTGTTTAAAACAGTGGTAGGTCCCATTTCAAACACCCCAGCCCATTTCAAATCACTCCCAGTGAAATGCTCGTCGCGTGAATCACTCTGTCACAAAACGCGTGGGATAACGACAGAACCCCAAATGTGCCATTTTCTCTCCTCCGTCAACGGGCTCTGAATGGCATCATTATGCTGCTGATTCCAAAAACAAAAGATAAAGATCGAGGCGGCACCATGAATGGCACACACGCACAAACGCATGCCTAAATAAAGTGGTTTTGTATTGCTCAGTCGGGGCGCTACGTCTCATGCAGTTATACATAATGGCACCTGTTATAAGAGCCGTCATCCATAAGCAACCTCGTGGGTGGTAACGGAAACTCAGGAGACCGTCCGGATTGCGTATTCTGCTGATAAGATGGGACAGAAACGCAAACTGTTGCCATCTGAGGGACAACACATTCTCTACAAGAACCCAGATTTTGACCGAACAGACATATATCAGTGAATCGACTCGTCTGCAAAGACCAGTTTAGATCGACAGTCTGGTCCAGGCTGGTTTATGCTAGTTTGTGCTGGTCTAGTTGGGCCAGAGCCATCCTATGCCCTCCCTATTGTTTCGATTATTGATTTTCCTATATGGGTTTCAAGTCGCTAAATACCATTTACATCTGGTTGTTCTCAGTCCTAAACATTAGTGGTTCAGCTAGCCAAGAAGTCTGGGTGGGACACTAGGCACCAGCACATCCATAAATCAACATTTAGTACCAGAGAAATAAACCATATGGTGGTTTTTCAGCAGGGAATATCTATATTAGTGCATTGGCTGTATTTTATTTCATTAGACTCTTGAACCGTAACATCAGACCTCCTCTCTCGGTGTTGTTAAATACTATTTTGTTTACTAAGTTCTGGTAATCAGCAGGGAAGAATTTTAATAACTCTGCTTCTCAAGATTCAGAATTAGGTTATGAAAATGAAGTAATAATCTGTTTTGAAAATCTAAACTCACAAAATAACCTTATGCGAGAAGTGTGTCCCAGTGGATTGGGAAATATGTTTGAGGATGTAATTGAGTATATGAACAGAAGGGGGCGCTGTGGTACTTCAGTTGAGTTGTGTTTGCTTCTTTTAATACTTCTCTGTGATCAAACACTCCCCAAACACAAACTGACTACCACTCAAACTCAGCATCTGTGTATGTTTTTTCATATTGCAAAGGTTCATTTGTGTTGAAGATAAAACAATTTGCGTGCTTGTGTGTGTATGCACATGTGTTCATAAGCTAAAACAATTTTTACTTGCAACTAAACATTTTTCATTGCTAACATGTGCACGCTTTCTACTTGTTTAATGGTAGCTTACATCTGGATCCAATGCACATAATCACCTTATGCAGAAGACTACAGACTTCACCAAACCTCTAACACACACCACACATTCCTTTTCAGAGGACATAATCCTCAATACTCGCACACTGAGGCCTCTTTGATCTATCTTTAATCATCCACGGACTCCCCCTGCGGATAAATGTGATGGACAGACATGCATTATTTTTTAGAAGATGATATTTTCTAGGGCATGACTCTGATTCTCCAGCCATTAAGAAAGCGTACATGTTTCCAACTAGGCTTTGAACTCCTACGCCTAACAGCCCATCCTTTTGGCCGAGTATCTCCTACAGAGAACAGAAGTGCATTGAGGAGCTTAAGTTCACCTCTGAAGGTTCAGAGTTGACTATTGGACGTAGTTCTTGCACTTTGTGTTCAATGATAGCCTACGGTCAGAATGCTTTTCCTTCTGTTGAGCCTCAAGCGAAAGACCCTGCGGAATATCACATTCCCATAGTCTGCACCTTTGTGGATGGGTTGGGGATAAAGACAGAGAAAGGACGTTGAAAAGAAGGGGAGAGAGAGACAGTGAGACAATGTGAGTCTTTCAATCCCATCACCTAATTCTCATTTAACAAATCATTCGGCAGATGCATGATCCATGAAATGGCTACAAACCAAAGGGATTTTCTCTCGTCTCTCATTCTCTTTTTTTCTATTTGGCTAAATCTCTCCTTTTTAGTAGCCTTCGGAGTACAAGCTGTTTTCTGATTCATTTTCATTCGTTCTGTAATCCCTTTTCTGAAACATCACACACTAAGGGTTCAGAATCCATACTGATGTCATTAATCCCTGCAGGATTCTGGCATGTGTGGGTTTGTCTGGAAGAGGCGCTGGCCTAGACGGACAGAAAACTCCAAGGTAGCCATTGTCTGTTTTTGGTTAATTGATCGACCAGTCTCAGCGGATCGTCCTCCTGCGGCTTTGGAGAGGACCCCTCGTTTTTATTGACTCTCTGTAGGCTTCTGAGGAAATACAAATCACTTTTATCAGGCCTCCAGATGGTTTTCCCGTTAACTGATATTCTAATACATCTATCCCGTTGTCAAAGTGACTCGGTCTGAATGCATTCAGGTGTATTCTTCTCTACATCCTCACACAACTTTCCAGAGTCTGAGAGCTTCTTTCCAAAGTCTTTAGCTACTTTAGGCTAATCTTTGATTAATGTTGTCTTCAAGTTACTGAATTGCGGCCTGTGAAGTTTGGATATGGATCAAAGGCTTTCCGGCCTAGTTGTGGATAGCTCAGGGTTTTAATGCCTTACCCATCTCAGTTCAGCTTCCTCTGTCATTATCTCTCCTCCCCCTCCTCTCACTCCATATGTGAATCCAACATTGTATCTCCTGACTCTTGATGCCTCTTTCAGGGATTGCATCTTACTATAGCGCCAGCAGGAGCTGAATCAAGCTAATCGTGCACTAAGCATCAGCTCATCATTGATGTAGTCCAAGGAAAACTTTCTGGATTGGCAAGCTAAGACTTTGAACAGGAGAGGAAGGATTTCTGTGTGGTTAAATCTTCGCAATCCTAAGGCAATGACACAGCTCAACTTGATTCTGCAGCTCGGTACGATGAGTCAACTGAGAGATGCGGAACTGCTAAATCCGTTTTTCCTAAAAATAACCTAGGGTTGACGTCAAACATATTGATATTAACAAGTTCTTTGGCTGGCTTTCAGTAGGAAGACATAATTTGTCCAAATGCATGATGGCTAGAGAAAGGTGTGAAGTCATTAAACTCAACATCTCTTTTTAATGGTCTTTTATAGTGGCAAATGAGAACATAGTCTAAACTGATCTACGACCTAAAGGCCACCGGATTCAGGCTTCTGTGAGGCAATGCATGCAACGTAATGCAATAAACTTACCTCGCTCTGCCCTGTTCCTCTCAAGAAGACTCTTCTATGGACTGTCGATCCACAGTCCATAACCCTTCCGCTCTTGATTTCCAGCGCGATGCCCTGACATCCTGCGATGCTCGGTTTAACGATAGCCTAGGGTGATGAGGTCACCTAAATGCCTCATCCTGTAGTTGCATGCCATTGAATTTATGACAGCGCTCCCTCTGCGTATACGCAAGGGCCGGATAATTTCTTTATTAGCATGATTTCATATGTTTGTGCTGTGCAAGCTCTAAAAACAGTTGAAAAATGGAGAATTCACAGGCCTAATTCGTCTCGCTCCACGAGAGGCGGTTTTATATAGAGAGAGGTGGATATTAGCTCTGTCTGGAACAGTCTTTCTGATGGCTGTGCAAGTGAAGTGGTGCATTTTCAGGGGCAGATTGCTCACATTGGAGAGCTCATAAAGATGATCCAAATGTATCTCCATCGATTCCTGCCAAAGTGGCTCTCACTGACTTGGCAGCGCTGTGAATGTTATTTGGTTCAAATAAATGGTACAGATTGTATGGCCATTCATAGCTTTTGTAGTGTCAACTCCCACTATGATATCATGGACCATTTTGTGGAATAGATGGACAGGTATGGAATCTGTAATTCTTCATCTTTGTTTGCTTTCTGTGCTTGCCTTCAAAGAGTCTGACACCTTGCTGCTTTCCTTCTCTGTCTCCTGTCTCTTGTTCTTTTCATCTATATCTCAGTCAAGAGGAGGGAGGCGTGCCCCCCACTGGTGGGTAAACAGGACGAGGGGTGGTGGAGGATACTAAGAGGTGTGCGAACTGAAGAGAGCAACAGGAGGATGCCACATGCCGCTTTTTTTTTTTTTTTAAGGGCCTCAGCGGGAGTTTCCGCTCGAAGACTCACAAGAAGCACGATGCTTTTACACATACAGTGTGATTTAGAAAGATGGGAGAGGTGTAGGTATAAATAGATCATCCTTTTCTCCTCTACTTAACCCCAGCTGTCTTTTGTTTTGCCGGTTTAGTTACCAATACCATTTCATTTCAGTCCCCCTTAACTTGCTGCAAAAACAAGGTCTTGGTTATTGGCCTTGTTTTTGAAAGATTTACATTCATGTTTTTGTGCATTTGACAGACTACTTTATCCAAAGGGACTTCAAGGTATACAGTTCATGCATACACTAGGAATCTAAACCTGCTCTTGTCCTAAGTGCAACTCTCTACTGTTTGAGCTACAGCTGAACAGCAACAGTGCAACTCAAAAGCTGTGAAAGTTGGTTGCAAACTTTTTGCCAATGGTCCAGCTGATCAACCATTCAATGACCAGTTTGGACCAGATAGAAATCATATCAGAGGCTGGTTTTAGTTGGATTTTCCATCCTTCTTTCTCAACCTGTTGTGCTGTACGTGTGTTTATGGTGTAGTTGTTTGGGGATGAGCTCATGGCTTCTCTGTTAGGTCTGTGCTGAATAGGCTATACTTTACACACCATTTCTCTGGCCACTTACTGATAAGAACCTCATTACGCATCAAATGGGCACAAATTGCCTCAGTCTTGCATTGCTATCTGGATGAACACATCCCTCCTTTGCTCTGAGGCTGTAATAGAGCTGTGTTTGTGTGTCTGAGCGGGCTTCCTAGCGTGCTTCTATTTATGTTGTGTCTCTTGTTTGTGCTTTTAAGTCTCTGACTTTTGTTGTTGTGTTGTACTTAAAGCACTTACTGAGGTATATATTTGTCTATGGATATACCTCCTTGCAGTTAAATGTAAATACACACAGACAACCGTAGCCCTAGCCAGAGTGCCTGGCTCTGTTTGCATACTGCTTGGGGAACAGAGATAGAGGGGCTGATAATGTGCTATCAGATGAGTGGAGGAGGGAGAGAAAGAGTTCTGTTCACAATCACCTATCTGGTTCTCCGTTAAGCCAATTAAGCTCATTACCAGTTCAGCCCATTCCGGCACTTTACACGCACACTCACGCAGAGAAACATATGTGGCTATGAAGTTTTCTTAGTGTTTGAACCAAACCAACAGTGCTCTAACCAGCAACATCCCATTTGGAACAGTGCATTATAATAATGCTACTTGAAGTCAGACTTTCTTATGTGGAAATCTAGTAGGGGTGTAATGATACATGTATTCATCCCGAGCCATCACAGTACAGACGTCACGGTTTGGTATATGCAGTCAGTCACAGGCGATCCACACTCCAATCCAGAACACAACATGGGTCACAACAGAAGTAAGAGCAGAAGAACAGCACTTGTGCAAATGACTTGAGTGCTTGAAAACAAGTCCTCAGTATAGTGGTAGCAAACTTGTATCGAACTGTGAACCCCAAACCGAGGTAAGTCCCTCCTGTGTGTACCGTTACACCCCTAAAATCTTGACAATCGAACACCTGCAGAGCTATTGTTATCATGCCTGCATATCCAATGTTTGCATCACTCACTTCTGACCTCTCATTTGAAGATATCTGGAATATTCCACTAGGGCTGAAACGATTAGTCGACATTGTCGACAACGTCGACAATAAAAAATTGTCGACAAAATATCTTGTTGTCGAGTAGTCGTTTGATCTCACGTGACCTAATGTAATGGCCTGCAATATCGCGATTTGACCGCTACGGCGCTGTAGCGCTAGAGTGTAATGCAGCCGTTACAAATGCTATTGCGGTAGATGAAAACAGCGCGAATTATGACGGAGTGCAAACGAATCCGAACTAGCAAGGTGTGTGAAAGTTTCACAAAACTTCAAACCAAGAATGCTGTCGTGTGCAATACGTGCAAGGCGGAACTTGCTTTTCACGGGACAACAACATGCATGTTAAAGCACTCAAAGAGGAAACAAGAGGAGCCGGTGAGAGGTGAATGTTCTCCAGCTGGAGCTAAATAACTAGCAGTAAATTTCTTTATTAGAGAATGCAATACAACTAATAATATTAATAATATTAACAATAATAATATATTTACAGTAATGTGATGATTTATTTTTGCATAGAATAAAGCTTGATCGAGCTTAGGAGTCAGGGCTGTTTTTATTATTGTAACACTATTTGGTATTACAGTCTTATCACTTGCCTGTATTTTGTTCCATATTCATGAAGACTTACAAAAGGAGATGTTATGAAGAATATCATGTCAGTTAATTTTTCATACTGTAAATTAAAAGGTGAATGAGAGTGTCTCTGTCAGCTCAATTGTCATGTCAATTTTTATTTTATTTGATTGTTAATTGTTTGCAGATTAAGTTTGTCTGTAATGCAGCTGATTAATTTTTGTTTATTTTTTTCTATTGAAAGAGAACAGAATATTTAAACAATGCTTAGAGAGCATTTGTGTGTGATTTGAGTTGGACAGAAATCTGAAAACTTAAAAGAGAATGACCCGTTTAGTTGGCTCAAAGTTCATTGAACCAACCATTTCAAAAGCTGAAGTGATTTTCTTTTTTATATTATAGTTAGAATATGTATAACTCAGTGTTTTAACTAATTGAAAAAGCTGAATAATCGTTCCAAACTTACTGATTAGTCAGTGAAATAATCGATGATTAGTCGATTAATCGTTCTAATAATCGTTAGATTAATCGATTATCAAAATAATCGTTTGTTGCAGCCCTATATTCCACATTTCTCTGTCTGGAACACAATAAAGATAACAAATGTTGTGTGGCTTGCTACAGTGTTTAGCGTTCACTGAAGACAGACACATTACACAATGCTGGAAACGTGTTGTTTTGAACCTGCTAAGGATTCATTGTGCACCAACACTAAACCAGTGCTGCTGAAAAGTATAGAGTTCTTAGTATATAGCTGAGTTGCAATAGTTGACATGGTTATTAGTTTGTTACTTTATTTTTTTTAAAGTGTAGCTGAGGTTAAATGAGGACATTTTTAAAGCACCGCTGCCCCATGGCATCCCTGTATTGTTCAGTCTGTGTTAATTAGAATCAGCATCCGCTCGCTCTCTGTGCCCTATTGGGGGTTGCGGAACGTGTTTGCATGCTGTTGCCCCCTGTGGTGAAGGTTATGTATTGCGGACATGCACCTCACGTTCTGGACCCCAGGGCAGGGAATTAGACTGGTAAATAGGTCAACACTGAACACAAAGGAACTACGGCAGGTGGAAGTGGCAGTGCTGTGATTCTCACCTGTCTAAACAGTCAGGAATGGGGAAAGGGGGATTCAAATAGTCTGGAATCTCAACTCAATTCCCGTTTACCTCATAAGAAACGTTCTTAACCGCACACACATGATTGAACACGCATGAAAGCAGTTACACACAAGTGCATTCATGAGATACAGGTGCAGTAACACACAAAATCAGATACTGTGTGGCAGATGCATGCACATACACACGCAGTCTATAAATATTTAGATTAAATGCTTATCACTCCAGTTAATTAGCACAAAAATTACATTCACAATGAGATACGATCAATCAACATTCAGCCGTCTGCAATCACTGTTTACAGTGACCCTCAGTGTTTGCATGAATACTAATGCGTGCACACACACAAAGCTGCATGATTAATGAAGGCAGTTTGAGACAAAGACCGGGGTCACACCTCTTCTCTCCTCCCATGGCGGTGCATCCAATAATAAGACCTGTTTTAATAACACCGGCTCTTTTTAATAAAGCTCCATCACCTTGATGACTGATCCGGGCAGGATTCCACGCCGCCCTCGTGTGCCCGGGAAGCACTGACCCCCGCTGACACGGGAACCCCTCTGTGTATAAAGTAATTCTTTTGATTTAAGGAAAACACACATCCCATTGTTCAGAGGCTCCTCTCTGTGCATTTTGGGAGATGAATTTAAGGTCTTGACATCGCCTTTGACCAATAGTGTAATGTACACTGAGAGACCACATGCTGAGCCGGCAGTCGCGTTGGCTGGGTTTGGCAGGATGGCCTTGGAATAACAGTAAGACTTCACAAAGCATACTTTTTCCATACCAGTTTTTGGACATCACAAGTCTTTTAGGAATGTATGGAGTTTATTGTTTTGTTTTGTTGTCTATACCATTTTTGGATTTTTTTGAAATGTTAGTTTAAAGCTGCTTTTCTGCGGCACCAGCCGAAATGGCAAAGTTACGACTTTTTTTGTTTTTTATAATTCTTCTTTTAAAACTTGAACAATGTCTCTTAATAATGACATTCAAGCATGTCTTTAATTGGCCTGGAAAATCTCTGCACTGTAAAAAAAAATTAACCTCCCTAACTCAAAATTTTCTAGTGACTGATAACATCTAAATTTTTCAATTGGCCCAAGTGAAATTCTGTAAATTTAATTTTATAATTTACAGAATTTCACTTGGGCCAATTGAAAAATTTAGATGTTATCAGTCACTAGAAAATTTTGAGTTAGGGAGGTTAGAATTTTTTTACAGTGTGACAAACACACATCCTGCCTCAAAATTACACAATTGATTAGACTATTTAAACAAACACAGCAATGTTTTAAAAATTCTTAGTTATAGTTGTCTCTGCACATTAAAACAGAATTCTACTTGCTTTTATATCAATGTTTTTTGAGTATTTAGGTACTTGACCTGCTTTGGTAAACAACAGTGGGAATTGTACTGGTAAGTAGAGATTAGCCAATCATAACATTTAAGTCATTTGCATAAGCCTTAAAGGTACAGTAACAATTCAACCTGTTCATGTCCTATGGCCTACCTTACATCTTAGATCTTACATCTCCACTTTGCAGTAGCCAGAACTGTTATTGCTGCAAATAAGGTGCAAAATAAAGTTAATTTAATAACACTGCCGTCTGAAGTGTGCAAATGTGTGTTTTTCTGACTGCTGCAGTGCAGCACACTCTTCAGCAGTGTCTCTCGGCATGTTTTAGAGGCACGACAGGCCTGTTTAGCATTCACACAGGCTCTCTGTGGCAGCCGATTGTAAAACTCATTCTCTCTCATGCGCTTTCCTCTGGCCCGTTGAGAGATGGCATGTCTGTCTCTCACATGGATGCCTGCACCTGTCAGATAGCGCTGCAAGTCTCTTCTGAACACAGCATAACACAGAACATAACCAGGGTGCGAATTACGGGGGGTTTGGGGGGGTTTGACCCCCCTAAAGAAGGCTTGATCCACACGGATGGACGTCAAAACTAGATGGGGGGGTGATGTCAGTTACACATCATAAGAGCTTTACTTGCAAATATGAAGATGCATTTCTGTAGCTCCTAATGATTTTAAATTGTTAGTTTTGCCGCCCCCTGAAATGGGTCCTACCATTGATATTACCTAAGCAGTTGAAGTGTACGCTCATTCAAGGACGTGCATTTATTGCCTGGACCGAGCAAGAACACCCAAGGGTCTAAAATGCATGTTCAGAGTTCAGTTGAGTCAGAGTTTACTCTGTATAACGTAATGCTGTTGAACTGAATATACGAAGCAAACGGTTTGCTAAAGTTACCACAACATTAACAACAACACTGAAATAAGAGTGCTCGGTTTATCTGTTCAGAATCATCATTGGCCAGTAGAAAGAAAAATAGAATACATAAAAAGCTTTTTATTTAAAATGAAGACGAGATAAAGACCCACTCGTCATGTGAGGTTTGTTATAAAATGTCCGGTATGAATAAATATATTTTGAATAATGCAATATAATTTCAATCACCAGTGAACGAGCCAGAGAAAGAAACTCATAACATAACATAACATAACATAACATAACATAACATAACATAACATAACATAACATAACATAACATAACATAACATAACATAACATAACATAACATAACATAACATAACATTCGTGCAGGTCTTACCTCACATACTTCAAGGAGACCTTCAATCGTTCAGGTCTCAGGGTCTATTCAACCAATCGAAGAGCTCCAATTATCTGCAGGTTGTTACCAGACCACTTGTAACGTGTAGCATAACATAATAGAGCGGTCTTCATGCACGATCCCAAATATGCACAGCTAAAACCATTTAACTAATACTGTTATGTTATGTTATGTTATGTTATGTTATGTTATGTTATGTTATGTTATGTTATTGTTATGTTATTGTTATGTTATTGTTATGTTATTGTTATGTTATGTTTTTATGTTATGTTATATACAAAATTAACAAATACTGTTATGTTATGTGTTATGTTATGTTTTTATGTTATGTTATGTTTTTATGTTATGTTATATACAAAATGAACAAATACTGTTGTTATGTTATGTTATTGTTATGTTGTTATGTTATATTATTATGTTGTTATTGTTATTATGTTATGATGTTTTGTTATGATGTTTTATGTTATGATGCGTTGTTATGTTATATAATATAACATAACATAACATAACATAACATAACAAAACAATAACATAACATATAACATATAACATAACATAACATAACATAACTGTATTTGTTAATTTTGTATATAACATAACATAAAACAACATAACATATAACATAACAACAGTATTTGTTAATTTTGTATGTAACATAACATTAAAACATAACATAACATAACATAACAGTATTTGTTAATTTTGTATATAACATAACATAAAAACATAACTATTATGTTATGCTATACGTTACAAGTGGTCTGGTAACAACCTGCAGATGATTGGAGCTCTTCAATTGGTTGAATAGACCCTGAGACCTGAATGATTGAAGGTCTCCTTGAAGTATGTGAGGTAAGACCTGCACGAATGACAGCCATCCTTTGTTATTTCTTTGTAAAATGACCTTCGTGTCTTTTTTTGAGACGAGCACATTGTTGTGTACTGCAGACCCTTGTAGTGCAAAATAATGCCACATCTACTCCAGGTTTCCCAGAATCCCTTGTCTGGGTACCATTAACAAGAAGAGCTTGTTTGAACCATTCTCCCAGTATCCCGTTTCATCAGCATGGTTATCAAGGCTAACTTAAGTCTGAAGATCGTGTACTAGTTGTTTGGTTCCTGTCCAAGCTTTTAAGTGTACTAGAAGTAGATTTTTTTTTGTTGCTCAGATGTAGCTTATGCATATCTAAGGAGATTTAAGAGAATAGTTCACCTAAAAAATGAACATAATTTGTGGTAGTTGTTCCATAGATGAAGACATACCTCCACTTTGCTTCATCTGATTCCTGTATAAAGGAAAAATACACCAATAATGTGACCTAGTCATACAGAGTAACCACCACAAAGAATGGTGTGTGTTGTTTCCTATTATTTGTGTGACAGAAGCCAATTTCAGCACTGCATTCAGGCTGTCAGGCGTCTGTGTTTTGCACATTTACAGGATTTCCTGAGGAGTGTTTCTCCGCTTTGAGTTACAGATAGAGACTCCTTCAGAACGAAGAGATTGATGAAGGTTTTTGACAATCCTGTCAGGAGGACATTGCTGAAACATTGTTTGTGCTATGAAAGATATGTCTGGGGAAACATTTCTGTTCCTTTTCAACAAATGATCCATGAAAAGAGGCATTTAACCTTCAGAAAATGTTTGTCCGCCTCTGGAGGACTCCAATTCGATATCATATGTGCACTTTTATTTTACATTCATTTTAAATTATGTTCCTCATTTTTTTAAACCCTGTTATCAAAACTTGAGACGTATACGTCACATCTGTGTTTGAACTTTATTTATACAATAAAAAAATAAAAAATAAAAAATGTGTAATAACTTTTTTTTAAAGTCACAGGGTTGCAAATTTAGCTTAAATTAAGCTTTTCTTAAATGGGACTAGCTGGCTAGCGGTTACTGATAAACCTATACTTCCCATATAAATAAAATATTAATTTTATTATTTTTCTCTTACATTTACTTTGGGAACAGGATTTAATATTTAAGCTTGACAAATTGCCTACTATTTACTCTGAAATTTGCTTAAAATGTATTTGAAGAAAATATGTAAATGATCGTGCGTATGAGTAACATCCAACATTCCTCATGTGGACAGATGTGACGTGATGACGCAAAGAAACGCTCGAATTTCCCACAGAAATCCACCAGTACCACTGGAGTTAAAAACATTATTACAAGCTTACCATTTGAATGGAGCTACGGCAAGCAGAGAGTTTTGAACACTGGCTGGTGATGTACTTGCTCAAATTTATTTGGGATAATTTTTAACCCAAAAAAGTTACGGACTGCAGCTTTAAATCTAAATTCTGACATTTTTTGGATGATTTTAATAGTTAGATTTAATCAAGAAGCTCAAGACCAGTGCAGTGGGAAACGACGTAATCACTTTTGTCTTGTGTGATAGATAGTTCCTCAAACACCTTTTCAGAGGACATTACTGCAATCAGAAGCCAATTTGTTCCCCATTCATGAAAAGTGCCTCAGGTTTGTGTCGTATCTGTTAATAGATACAGGAATTGTTCAAAAGATCATATTATAACTTTCATAACTCTGTTGTACATGTTGAACAGGAGTGAGTCATATCAGGGTAATTTTATATTTCTGGGGGCCTCGTGAAATATAAGACGCTGTTTTCTAATGTTTTTAGAGCTGTGTCTCAATATAAGGGGAACAGGAGAGCGTCTCCGAGGCTTTCTGCGGGGAATCCCAGCGTTAGTGAGAGTGTAATTCAGTTCTTACTCGACACATTCGTCCCTGCGCTCACGCACACGGTCGTACGGTTTCTCGCCCTGCTTTCAGATGTTTTTGGTTTTGTTGTTTACCCAGAAGCGTTGTTGGAAAGGTCAGCGTTTATTGAGTTTTCAAAGAAAAGGCGCGTCTAAAAGCCTACAGAGAAAACCATACGTTTGGCTTGTTCACCGACGGACACAAGAAAAATCTCCACTGTCTGTTTCCCCGCAAGCGCAAAGGTCACGCTGTGCTCAAATAAGATCTTACAGCATTCAGACGGATGGCGACATTTTAATTGTCATCGGTTAAAAAGAACAGTCGTTAAAAATGATGGACAGCCGTAAAGACGTCACTTTACTGCGATTGGTCATTTGTTTTTACTTCACTTCTTTTAGAAACTCCCATCGGCTTAACTAACGAAAAGGCATCATTCATCATCCTAATATGTGAAACATTTTGCATCTTTATAAGATGATAAAACTTATTGTTAGTGGAAAAGGTTTTCTTTTTCTTTTTTACATAAACCTCACTTTTTTACAATTTTCTCTGTAATCTATGAAAGCTTTCCGCCACTGAATAAAACAATTTAAAAGACAATCGCGACATTGTATCTCACAATTCTGACTTTATTTCTCGCAATTGCAAGTTTATAGCACGCAATTTTGAGAAAAAAAGTCTGAATTGTGAGATACGTCGCAATTACCTTATTTATTTTTTATTCAGATAGCAATGCAGAATACATTTAACTCCATTGTGTCTGTTTATCTAAAAAATGAGCTATACTGGGTTGAGTTGTGTGTTGTTCACTGGTATGTGTGTGTGTTTCTAATGTGTGTATCACACGTGTGCCCATTAGGCGTCTAACAGCAGCTCCTGTGGGGCTGTTTTGTCATCGCTAATAGGACTAAAGTAGAAGCCCAGACTCTCTTAACTTTGCTGTAACAACACAGACCGATGACAATGATATGAATCATGCGATACTGTGTGTGTGTGTGTGTGTGTGTGCGCATGTGAAGAAAAACACCCTTTGGGGCCTTATGTTCCAAGCAAAATAAAAACATACATCAAGCTCCTTATTTCGAGTCATCCCTGCGGCCCGCTGAAGAAAATATCTGGCTGCTGTGAACCACCAGGTTATAGTTATTGGAATAAATTTCACTCTTGTTATTCCAGATGCTAAGATAGATTTTCTTCTAATCATTAAGTTCCACGCAGGGAACGCGCGCGCAGAAAGCCGAGTCTCAGACACCGCATGAATGCTAAACTGAGCTCTCTTTCACGTCATCTTGCGCTTGAGCGGACAAATTCACACAAAATCATGTCAGAAAATAGCAAATCCTAGTAAACATAGTTGATTATGTCTTAAGTGAACGTTAACTGTTGAGAAAGTAAATGTGTATCAGTATATTAGATCCGTGCATTCGCTCTTAAAGTGACAGTAGCCTAATATTCCTCTGCTGCCGGGTTTTGTAACACAAATTAAAAATCACTCACTGATCTTGACTGAATAACTTTTGTAACTTTAATAAGGATTGATTTAATGAGGATGTTTAATTTATACAGTAATGAATAGTGTTATTTTACATTTGATTATTATATTTTCTGAACCTGAGAACTACTGTCAGACCTGGAAAACCTGAAAAGCACTGTTTGTGTATTTCTTATATTGTATTTCTTTGAGGTTTTGCTTGTAATTTGATTATTTATTTTTTATTTTATTAATAACTGTTTGCTTGTCTTTAATGTTTTAAATGCAGTGGTTCCCAATTCCAGTCCTTGTGACCCACTGCTCTGCACATTTTGAATGTCTCTCTTATCTGTTCATGGAGTCTCTCCTAATGAGCTGATGATCTGGTTCAGGTGTGTGAAATAAGGGAGACATACAAAATGTGCAGAGCAGTGGGTCCCGAGGACTGGAGTTGAGAACCACTGTTTTAAATGCATATTAGTTAGGGTATCTAAAATGTTGGTTTCATGACCAGTAAAACATATTTATGGCCGGTAAATATTCTGCAGTCGCCAGCCATTGGCAGGTGTGGCAGAGAGTGTTTCAGGCCCTGAGTCCATGCGTCATGTACTGTACAATCTTAATTTAATCTATAAAGTGAAGGTGTGCTTTGCCAAACACCTTGTTTGCTCATCTATACATAAAATAAATCTTTGCTGTGATTTGGTACTCGTGCTAAAGTAGGTTAAGAACAGATCATGGTGTTTTGTTTTAATAATTTGTCTTTATGGTATGTTATGTTATGTTTTTTGCTCTCCGACTCAGGATTTTATCATTTATTATCTGTCGTTCATTTCTCAGCTGCAGTGGGTCTCGGGGTCGTGTGAACGAAGCTAGGTCGTGTCTCACTACTGTTTTTCTAGGGTAGAACTAGCCGCCCCATAGAAGCACAGGCTGAGCTCTCCCCGGACTCTCGCATTGCCTGCGATTAAAGCCAGTGTGTCGACAGACGGCCTGTATTAGCTTTCAGTCTGTCACTGCTGTCTGCACAGCCTGATTAACAGGGTCAGGGGTCAGAGGTCACGCCACTTACATGACGGGCCTTGTGTTTAGGGTTAGAAAACCCCTTTTTTTTTCATAGTTTTTTTTCATTTTGTGGTTTGGGTTATCCTTTTTGTTTATTTATTTATTTATTTATTTGATTTTGTTTAGGTTTTATTTGATTTGATTTTTGTTTTGATTTGTTTCTGTTTGTGGTTTGGGTTTGATTTTATTTTATTATTTATTATTTATTTTTTTACTTTCTGTATTGTTTTTTTTGTGTTATATTTTTCTATTTTGTTTTATTTTTTTCTGTTTGGATTTTGTTTTGCTTTTATTTTATTTGTATTTTATTTTATTGTGTTTTTATATTTTTTTGCCTTTATTTCTTTCTCTTTGTGTTTTTTTTTTTTGTTGTTGCTTTTTAAAATTACTTTCTGTATTTTTTGTTGTTGTTTATTTTTCATTTAATTTATTTTTTTTCACCTTTGTTTTGCTTTTATTAATTTTTTTTGCTTTTTTTTGACCCCAACTAAACATAAATTCCTATCAAAAACATGAAAAATCATAAAAATCTGGAGCATTCACTGAAAACGTGTGTCAGGTATTCAGGAGCAAACTGTTCATGGAAGTGTGTTGAACTGCTTGATAAAGGTCTTTTGTATGGTGGCCTCCAGGAAGGAGAAAGTTCCTCAGCAATAGCAGGATGTTCTCTGCTGTCAGTGTTACATTTATCACCAAGACCATTAAAATGTGCAGCTTTTACTCAGGACTGGTACACCTTGCCCTGCAGAGAGAAGAGGGGACATGCTGGTGCACTCTGGGTAAAAGGAATAAATGGCCCCACTGGATAAAGCACAGTTCATAAATGATAGCACTGAACAGGAAAGAGGAGAAACAAGATTTATCCATTTGCAAAGTGAAACACCCTTCACCGTATAGCCATTTCTTTATTATTTTTCACACATTATTTTTCAGAATACATAAACCTCTAAATAATGTATAAAGGGACAAAAATTTTAACAATTTATGGTATTATGAATATTTTAATTAAATAAAATTTTGCATTGCATGCAATTTTTAAAATCACAATACCTGTATATATGACAATATTTTGTTTTGATTTTGGTTTATGTTTAATATTATTTTTAATTAATAAAAAAAAAATTGTTTAACCCCAACCAAGCAAAAATTTCTATCAGCAACATGGGAATTCATGAAAATCTGGAATATTTACAGAATGTTTTTTTATTTAATTTATTATTATTATTATTATTTATTCATTTATTTATTTAATTGCTATTTTTTAATAATCCAGTGAATTAAGTCATTTACAAATGAAATGTACTTGACTTATGCTTCATCTGTCGAAATAATGATTCAAATTGACGTCCATTGTTAATGTTGGTATGCAGCAAATATTACAGCAGAGCAATGCGGTGGAATGTGTTACTCGACGGATCCCCTCTCTCTCTCTCTCTCTCTCTCTTTCTCTCAGTTTTGGGGGTAGCAGGTGGTACGGTGACATCTGGATGATAATGAACTCTCCTCTGGGAGTTCCCTTTTTCATTTTCTCTCTCCCTCCATCTCTTTTAATCTGCACCTCATCAGGCAGGTTTAGGCCCTCCAGAGCTCCTCCATTACCCATGATGCCATCCGGTGATCATCCTCCCAGTTTCTTCACCTCTTCCAGCATACCTTTTATCTGTTTTCCTTTCACTCTCCCTCTGTGTCTCTCACATGGGTTCTTCCTCCGGGATCTTTGCAGCATGGGACTATAATGATGCGTTAAATCCCGTCATCTGCTCCGGCAGCTGTTGTCCCAGAGGATGAGAAGCGAGAGACAGTAGAAGGACGGAGAAGGACAGCATACGTATACGCTTCAGTCTCTGGTCAATGTTCTGTGACTGCTCGGATACAGCTGGAGGAGCTGGGATTCGGATAATGTTCTCTGAACTTGCTTGATTAGCATTAGCTGAAGTTTGGGAAGAACCGAATGAAGCGTCATAGAAGCGCTTCCGTTTGCAAAGTGATCAGATGTTGCTTGCAGTGACTTTTTGGCTATTCTTGAAGTGCTCCAATATGGTGTGCAGAGCCATTGATCCGTTTTCCGAGTGATTACAATGGAAGCTGTTTCCACTTAAGAGTAGGGCTGGCACTTTTGTGAAAAAATCCTGTTTGATTTTTGAGACATAAGTGTTCATTGAATCGATTGTAAAATCGATTTTCCATGTCTAAAGACGTTTCCATTTTAAACGCCAAATATGGGCAAATCCACGGACAACTAACAGGCATTAGGATGAACGTAAAGAGGGTGCTGGAGATGCGCACAAGTCAGCAAATATTCCTGATGATTTATTGGCATGAAGTTTCGTGCACAATGACAAACAGGCGTGCAACATTCTCGAAAAACAATAATCAGAGTGGACTGCCATAACATTATGAAAAACATTACTGCAGGCTTCAACATGGCTGTGTTTACCATTAGAAATGTCAAACAAACTTCACCTACGTAGGCGATTGTAGACCGTAGCCCAAATCTGTATCTGTATGCATGAAACTGTCTGAATAACGGCAGAATTCACATTTTTGTAGTAAAAAGAGACACATTATGCAGAAGTATAATTTGCTTTTATGTGTGTTTGTCAGAGCCTGCAGTTGCTTTGTGACGCGCGTTCACTGCGGGCGTATTATGACGAGCTGGACGCGCTACGAGAAAAGATATAAAATCGTTAAAATCGATTCCCTATTTTCGTTTTCGAAACTTGCGTTGGTTGGTCCGATCGATTGTGCAATCGATTTTCGAACGTAAAGTGACAGCCCTAATGGTAAATGTGGGATATTGTTGAGATCTCATCTGGAGTTCTAGCATACGGCCTTCTTCTTAGCAGAAACATCTGAAGACTTAATGTGTCATGAAACCCCCCTGTATCAGCCTGGTCGTTCACACCTCAGAGTTGGAAAAAGTCTAAACAAATGGACTTGTAAAGCTGTGGAAAGTGGGAGTGTAGAGGTTGGGAAAAGGGGAGACAACAACCAATGAAACGATTGCCGGTTTCACTATAAACCACGATAAAATGTACTGACGGTTAGTATCATCGTTTAAAATTGAATTATCATTAAAACTGTGTTTGATTATCGTGATTTTAATAACTCACTGTAAATCCTGTCCAGCCAGCAACAGCTCTGGCGCAGGCGCAGCGCAATGTTGTTGTTTTTTTATTCGAGAAGGAATGGCGGAAGGCAGATTAATGTTTTAAATCTTACATGATCACAAAAATATGATCAAACTCATTAAACAATAAATCAACTCTGATTTCATTTTCAATACAATCGAAAACGGAGACGCAAGACGGCAAGTTGTATTTGAATGAAACGAGAGAGCGCGTCCGTTGCGATACATGGATGTGCGCTGTGTTATAATGCGTTGCTATTGACGACGGTCATTATAAGGAAGGAAATGCCACAGAATATAATCTTGCTTAAAAAAGTGCATAGAGCTGCTTGTTTTATTTGTTGTTTGTTGATTTTCAAATATAAAACTTGTTGAAATGTCTTCAGTGTGAGCATCAGTTATTTTTGAACACTTTCATCTCGTTTTAACAAAACCGCGATAATATTGATAATCACGATCATTTTGGTCACTATTATCGTGATATGAAATTTTCATACAAGTCATAGTTACTTTTTATCCATTGTTCTTTGAATTGTCGGTCTACACCATTGTCTTCTGTGTATCAGAATACTTCCTCCTGTCATCGTGTTCGTGATCAGATGTACGGCTGAATGTACGGAAATATGCCCATAAAATCTTGAAACACGTTCGATCCGGTTCAGTGTATGAATGATATGATCCGCGTTGCGAGCGTTGTTGAACTCATTGCAGCTCCAAAGGCTCGCTAATACCTCACATTTACATACTACCTTTACGAAACGGAAGAACTAAATTGCTTGGAAAAATGCAAACATAACCAATGTCTACTGATTGATAACATTTATGAGTGCTTTTAGTGTTTTCAGTGATGTGCATATGTTTCATGACACTTTAAGCAAGATTATGCATTTGGTCGCCATCTCACCTCATTGCCGCCTGAGAGAAACAGTTGAGATATTAAAGAAATGATTTTCTTTCAGCGTGTAAATGTGACACTAGATGAATTCAGTGGAAGTGCGTTGCGTATCTCCACAGCTTCATTTACATGCACTTCCAGTGGTCAGAGTCGAAACCATCATCAGCGTTTAGCCGTAACTTCGGCTCTTTATTTCGTCTCCTACTCTCTTATCCCATTTATTTTTTCTGGTCGGCTTGACAGGACAGGAAAAATGGAGTGCGCCACATGAAGCGGCAAACAGCCTGATTTCAATGGGCTTTGGAGAATCAATTTTGACCAGTGAAGGGCCCCTGAAATAAATGGCAGGGCCAGCATAAATAGCCATTAGGGTTTCTTATTGTCTTAGTGTCAGGTACAGAGGGTTATTTGCTGGGAAAATTGAGCGGCGTGCTGCATTTGTCAATGTTCGCTCTTGTCTGGGTCTTCTCCACTGTCTTGGTAATTGGCAGAGAAATTATTCAGTGTGTTTACCCTTTGAAAGAGCCCACCGCACGACTCAAGCTGCTCATAACGGATTGATCTCCTCTAGATGGAGGACTGCAGTCCTTGTGCTGCTCTCTTTCAGGCTTGTAAATGCAGTCTGGATGAAACAAGCTAATGTTACGCTCGCGAAGGTTCTGTCTCGTTTTAGTGCCACGGTTAAAGAGAAGGGATCGATATTATAACTTACTCTCAAACTACTGCTTTTATGCATTGCTAGATTAACTTCTTGTGTGAAAAAGAGCAGTCTGTCAGTTTTTCAACAACAGTTTTATTTTGCAGCTTGTTAATCAGTTGCCTTGTGGTCTTGTATGCGAATGCCTATTGATGTCATTTGAAATGCTGGTGAATGTATTTAATGCTGCGTTTAAAAGAATGCTTCACTCAAAAAAAAAAAAAATGTACTCAAACTTTATTCGCTCCTCATGTTCAGGAAGTGTTTTGAAGAACGTTCACGCTGCTCTCTTCCTTCAGTTACCCCTTTTCCACCAAGGCAGTGCTGGTGCCGGTTCGGAGCCGGTGCCTACTCGCGAACCAGTTCGGCACCAACAGCTTGACTAGAACCGTTCTTTTACCACGTCATGCTTACGTCGGGGGCTGGGGTTATTGTCGAACTTCTTCTCGAACGTAACCTCCGTCTATAGTAATCCAGACGAGCAGCACAAATGTGTTCTCCTGACCCCGATATAGGATCGCAAAGCCAGGAGAAACATTTGCAGAAAGACGATGTAGTCCGCCATTTGTAATTGTTATGCTTGAAGTTGGGAAAGCTAAGACGTATGGCAACGTACACAGTGACGTAACGACGTCGTTCGCTGGGCTCTCTAGTCAGTGGAAAAACAAACAGGTTCTGAGAAGGTTCGCAAGTTGAACCAACTTTGAACCAGCACCAGTTCCGAACCAGTTCTTTTTTGGTGGAAAAGGGGTAAATGAAAAGTATACAGTTACCAGTTTTTAAATACTACCGTAAAATACCATAAAAATAGTCCATATGATACTTTCACTATATATTTCAAATCATTTGAGCCACAGGGTAGCTTTATGTGAGGAACAAACCTGTGTTTTTGGTAAATATCTTCATTGCTGGAGCTAATTTTCCCTCATATGCTTGTAAATGTGGTGTTTCAAGAAGACCAGTGTTATTTTAGTATTAAACATATGCATATTATATAGTATGCATGATGTTATTGACGTCAAACCGCACATGTATTTATGACATTTGAATGTATGTGAGGTCAAATAAATGAATGAATGAAAAATGATGTACTGGTATGTGAGTGCAAATAAGATTGAAGAGCACTGGGGAAGATTTTAAGTGAATGTTGACTTTTCCTCACACAAAACTTGCTACAGAATATAAATTAATGCCACACTTGGATTGACTACTTGATTTTTTTGAAGCTTGACCTTTTTTGTGTTCTTTCTTTTTATGGAAAAGAGCAGCGTAAAGGTGATGGAAGGCAGGCTGTTTGTTTTCTGTAAAATAAAGAAAGTCGTACAGGTTTGGAAAGACATGAGGGTGTGTAAATAATGACATTTCTCATTTCTGAGTGAACTTTCCCTTTAATTTCTGTGCGTCGGGTGTTAGGAAAGGGGTCGTTCACCCCGGTCTCGATTGATGTGCTCTGTCCGCTGACAGCTTGACTGCTTTATGCTTGTGTGGCATTTAATTGAATTTGCTGCCGCTCCAAAAAAATCCCCTTTCACCTCGCGGCCCGCTCTCTTTTACTCTCGTTCCGTCATTCTCGGTCTGTCTTTCAATGTCTTTTTTTTAATTCACAGCACTGGTCACAGCAATCAAATTCCCATTGTGTGTGTTGCAAAGCCACCCTGTAGAAACGCACATTGATCAATATCACAAGGAAAACGCCGGAGCCTTGGAAACGTTCGTGCACAATCCGAGTGAATCACCTCACTTTATTTGAGCTATCCAAACTCATCACCTTTGTATCAAGAAGCGCTTCGTGTACCATTAGCGCTCTCAGCCGTTGCGTGTTTTCGTATCGTTTAAAGCTTAATGTATGCTATAACCACCCCCGGCTACAATATTTCATATCCTGCTGCTTTTAACTTGGAGAGTGAATAGATTCGGACCATTTTATCTCTGTGATACACACGCAGCACAAAGAAACCTTGAACTTGCGTTAAACCCTATTTACCACCTTGATTTACTTGCAGCTTGAGCGCCTGTGTTGAAGAATTACTCTTTAAGTAGCCAGAATGCTGCAAATCAACTCTCTCTAGTGCCGTGTACGCTTAAGGATACGACTGTGACTTCTCTAGTGGATCTGTTCATGTGACCACACTATCCCCCTCCTGCCATCCCACACCATATTTCAGGAGCACCAGTCGATGTCGGGCCCTCAGAGACCCCGCTGATGGAAGCGACGGTGACATCAGGCTTATTGGCTGCTCAGAGCGTCTGACCCGGGACTCTTGTTGAGGGTTGAATGGGACATCTTCGCTCATCTCATGATGCTGAGCATAAATCCCCCCTAACCCCCCCTAATCCCCCACCCCATTCAAGACATCTTCGCTCATCTCATGATGCTGAGCATAAATACCCCCCCCCCCCCCCCCCACCCCATTCAAGACATCTTCGCTCATCTCATGATGCTGAGCATAAATACCCCCCCCCCCCCCACCCCATTCAAGACATCTTCGCTCATCTCATGATGCTGAGCATAAATACCCCCCCCAACTGATAGTTAGGGATATTCAATTGTTGCATTTAAATTTATTTATTTAATTTTTTAGTGTTTTATTTTTAACTTATGTAGACAAAAGGAAGTGTAGAATTGCAATATCTGCCATTTATCGGTCATCAGTCATAGTATGAAAATAATTATTGAGAATTTCTGTATTGGCCATTTATTGGTTAGTGGTCAAAGTATGAAAATAATTATCGGCTTATCGTTATCAGGCAGAATTTGAGTATCGGTCATGGTTTGAAAATATCGGCTTATCGGTAACAATCATAATTTAAATATCGGCCATTATCAGTCATGATATGAAAATAATTATTGACTTATCGGTATCGACCAGAATTTAGATATCGACCATTGTCAGTCATGGTATGAAAATAATTATCGGCTTATCGTTATCAGGCATAATTTGAGTATCAGTCATGGTTTGAAAATAAGTATCGGCTTATCGGTATCGGCCAGAATATAAATATTGGCCATTATCAATTACTGTATAGAATGAAAATAATTATCGACTTATCAGTATCGGCCGGAATTTAAATATCGGCCATTATCAGTCATGGTATGAAAATAATTATCGACTTATCGGTAACAGCCATAATTTAAATATCGGCCATTATCAGTATTGGTGTGAAAATAATTATCGACTTATCGGTATTGACCAGAATTTAGATATCGACCATAATAGGTCATGGTATGAAAATAATTATCGACTTATCGGTAACAGCCATAATTTAAATATCGGCCATTATCAGTATTGGTGTGAAAATAATTATCGACTTATCGGTATTGACCAGAATTTAGATATCGACCATTATAAGTCCTGGTATGAAAATAAATATCGACTTATCGGTATCGACAAGAATTTAAATATCGACCATTATAAGTCATGGTATGAAAATTATTATCGACTTATCGTACCGACCAGAATTTAAATATCGACCATTATAAGTCATGGTATGAAAATTATTATCGACTTATCGTACCGACCAGAATTTAAATATCGGCCATTATAAGTTATGGTATGAAAAATATTATCGACTTATCGGTTGTAGTATGAAAATAATCATTGGCTTTTCTTTATCAGCCATAATTTCAATATTGGTGCATTCCTAGTGATTATGGATTTTCCCGTTCCTCATCTCAGATTTGTTGAGCAATCAACCTCTCAGATTTATAGTATGTTAGGTATAGAGGCGATGTGCTCTTGTACTTGTCTTGTAAATATTAAAGACAGATTATTTGTCATGTCTTTAGACCCCCACATTCTGTTCTACTCATTTTATGCTCCATCTAGCCGTGCAAACGGCTCCCCTCCTCTCTTCCGAAGTTGGACAAATTATTAAATATTCTGAAATTCCACCTGGATTTCTTCTAAACTTCTAAACAAATTGAGAAGCTTTAAATGTAGTTATGTTTTGAATACATAATTCCATATTAATGCGCTAGAGTTCTGTTAATTCCTTCTTTGTGCAGTCTCTTTCCCAAAGCAAACCTAAATTGGAATGAAATTTTAACTAGCAGTCTTCAAACTAAGCAGAGCGGTATCATTTTGTCTATAATAATGACCTGAGTATTGATTGCTCAAATGCTCTGGGATCGCAAAGCACTTAGAATATTTTTCCATAAAATGTATTTTTTCCCCTCCTCTGATAAGACTTGAGGGAGAACATGAGCAATTATCTTGAAATGAGCTCAGCTCCTTGGTGAAGCCTCTGCTCACCGAGGGAAATACTGTGAGGGAAATGACCCCTGCCGGGCCCCGTAGAGCGCCATGTGGGTGTCTCCGGATTAAAGACCAACGCTAATGTGTCAGAAAGCTTATCGTTCCTTATCGTTCCCTATTGAAGAGTTATACTGAGTATTATAGAACATTTCAGTGCAACGTTATTGATTTTAGATATGTTTTAAACAGATTCTAATTCATTTGGGTTATATACACTACCAGTCAAAAGTTTTAGATCGGTAAGATTTTTTATGTTTTTAAAAGAAGTCTCTTCTGCTCACCAAGGCTGCATTTATTTGATTAAAAAACAACAACAAAAAAACAGTATTATTGTGAAATATTATGACTGTTTTCTATTTTAATATATTTTAAAATGTAATTTATTCCTGTGATCACAGGCTAATGATCACCTGTGATTACTCCAGTCTTCAGTGTCACATGATCCTTCACAAATCATTCTAATATGATGATTTGATGCTCAAGAAACATTTATGATTATTATCAATGTTGAAAACAGTTATTTACATTTTTATTTCATGATGTTATGATGAATAGAAAGTTCAAAAGAACAGCATTTATCTGAAATCTAAAGCTTTTGTAATATTAAACGCTACCCTTCAGAAGTTTGGGGTCAGTAAGAATTTTAATTAAATTTTTGGGGGAAAGAAATAAAATAAATCAATACTTTTATTCATCAAGGATGAGTTAAACTGATCAAAAGTTACAGTAAAGACATTTATAATGTTAGAAAATATTCTATTTTAAATAAATGCTGTTCTTGTGAACTTTCTATTCATCAAAGAATTTTGAAAAAAAAATTGTACACGACTGTTTTCAACATTGAAAATAATAATGCATGTTTTTTGAGCATAAAATCATCATATTAGAATGATTTCTGAAGGATCATGTGACACTGAAGACTGGAGTAATGATGCTGAGAATGCAACTTTGATCACAGGAATAAATTACATTTTAAAATATATTAAAATAGAAAACAGTCATAATATTTCACAATAATACTGTTTTTTTTTTTTTTTTTTATCAAATAAATGCAGCCTTGGTGAGCAGAAGAGACTTCTGTGTATAATAAATAAATAGCTTTTCAAAGAATATTACACAGCAAATAATTCATGTGATGCTAAAACGTACTCTTTTGCATTGAAATTTCATCATTTCATAGCTATAAGCGAGTTACCATGGTACAGCTGTGGTAGTTTGACACTACATTGATTACTATATAGTATAACGTTCGGTATTTAAAGGAAATGCACCGATATTTCAACCGCCAGCTGGTATTCAACAACATAATACATATTTTTGTGATAAAAATGACTGATCAACAATAAATAAGAAATGAAACAAATGCTCTTCTTCACTTCACAGATTCTCTTATATGATATCATAAGCAATACAAGCCACATTTGTGCTTCATTAAGTGTTAGACATTTGAGTGTTGTTATTTTAAAAGTGCAGATCATCCTTTTGACACTTCCACTCCTCTCCTGTTAGTCTGACGCTTCTGCGCTGTGTTTCCGGGTTTCTCATTAGCATATATATGGCTTGTGAGGCTATACTCATTTCACTTCATGCTGTTTTAAAGCGCCTTATTAGCATCTTTGCCATGGCAACCGCAAAATGATCTTAAATATGGTGTGTGCAATGTCGTCCCTATCTGGAGGGGTTCTGTTGACGTGATTTTCTCTATCGAAGCGTTCGGGTTTTTTGCCTCTTACTGTATGCAAATGCTACAGCCTCGAGACACACATAAGCACCATTACGGAATTAACATAATTTCCAATTCCTCCCGTTAATTTGTTTTTTTTTGTTTGGAGATGTGTTTATTGGGATATTACACATCCACAGGAATGCAGTAATTACAGCGTTTGAAAGCGGCGGCCTCCTCCGCATGTGACTGTACGTTTCGTACGCTTGCTTTGATGCTTTATGAAACATATCTACACAAATCATGACTCCACCGTTTAAAGTAATGTCTCTTTATAATACACAATTTTTTATGTTATTTTCTTTTTACACTAACAAATTGTTCTCAGTGTTTACGCATAGTAATATTCTTTTGGGTTATCGCCGTTTTTTAGTAATTAGTGGCAATATACTGCTGATCTATTATAAACTGTTATATTTAATGATGCAGATGGAATGCACATACAATTGTAAAAGTAAGTTAACAATCATTCACCCGATTTAAAATTCTATTTCACCAAAATATAAAAGACGAATAAAGAATGTTTAATATGGTAAACTTGTTATGCATATTTTTTTGCAAACGGACTGTGGTTGTAATTTTTATCGCAACACTTGGGCGAAACTAATCCCTGAGGCGCTGTTTTATTTCTGTGGTTGAGTGATGTTGTGTAGTGATGGTGTGGCATGTGAAATATTCCCCTTACCTGTTTGTGGTGCTCTCTCTCTGTCTCTCTCTCTCTCTCTCTCTGTCTCTCTTTCTCTCCCTCTCTTTCTCTCTCTCTCTCTCTGTCCCTCTCTCTCTCTCTCTCTCTTCTCTCTCTCTCTCTCTCTCTCTCTCTCCCTGCTCTCTCTCCTCTCTCTCTCTCTGCTCTCTCTCCTCTCTCTCTCTCTCTCTGCTCTGATTTGTATTCGTAGCTCCATCACAATGCAGCACCCCCCCCGCCTCAGCTTGTGTCAGGACTCAGGGTTGCTTAGAAACACTCGTGCCTCTTCTCCTGATGGGCTGAACTGAGGGAACGGATGCTGGCGTATTGTGAAGCTGCATCCTCCTCTAATAACAGAAAGAATGTGACAGGACAGCTCTTTATGGAGGAGACATGTTTTGCATACATGTGTGCATGTATCTGAACATGTCATACTTCATGCATATTAACATACAGACACACACACACACACACACACACACACACACACGTATTGTGAAATAACATTTTATATGATAAATTAAATTAACTTAAATTGAAATACGTTTAAATGTATTAATTAAATGTATCTACAATTTTATTTACAAATTAATTTTATTCTATTTATTTATTACTTGATGATTATTTTATTTTAATCTATTATTTTATTTATTTATTTATTTATTTATTTATTTATTTATTTAATTTATTTAATTTATTTATTTTATTTTTTATTCAAATTTGACTTGGACATATAATCCCGCTATTCACCAGTATTGATCACGCATTTATTTCCCCAGTTTCTCCGAGAGTCCTCCGTCTCGTTCACCCCTGCTCACCCCGAACCCTTCTGATCCACTTATTTGCTGTATTTGCATTATTTACGGCATCAGATTGCATTTAGCGAAGCACTAGAGCTAGATGCTGAAAGAAGTGAAGGTGAACATCTCAACTCCTCTGTTATCTTCACTTGATCTCTCTCTGTAATCTGTTCTCGCATTAGCAGTGCCGTTCTGTTCCTAAGCAACCTCGACTCCACATAAACGCTTTGCTCGTGTTTTGTTTTGTGCCATTGAAGTGTTGGCTCTGGTGACCCTTCATACACCTCCTCGCACCCTTTATCACATCAAATATTGATGGGGAGATGATCAATAAAGCAGGCGATCAGTGTTGCATGTAAAGCAGGATCTTTGAACTATCTTGCCATTAAAGGATCATTCACCCAAAAATGAAAATTCTGTCAGTTATTACTCTCCCTCGTGTTGTTCCAACCCCGTAAGACTTTCGTTCATCTTCAGAACACAAATTAAGATATTTTTGATGAAATCTGAGAGCTGTCTCCCTCCTCCATAGGCTTCTAGGTAACCGATATCAGCCATCCCAGAAAAGTTAGTAAAGACATTGTTAAAATAGTCCATGTGACTACAGTGGGTCAACCTTAAGTTTATCAAGCGACGAGAATACTTTGTGTATGCAACTCTTCATGTTCTTCTGTGTTTCTCTGAGTGAGTTCACGTAGTGTAACAGCGCAGCGCTTCTGGGTTGTACGTCAGAACGGAGGCTCACTATTGGCCAGCATCACACACATGACCAGCGTCGGCCAATAGTGAGCCAGCGCTCAGATTTCATCAAAAATATCTTAATTTGTGTTCCGAAGATGAGCGAAAGTCTTACGGGGTTGAACAACACGAGGGAGAGAAATTACTGACAGCATCTTCATTTTTGGGTGAACTTACCCTTTAATATCTGACAACTTTTAAACTGAAAGAAAGCGCAATAGTGCAGCAGGAGTGACAAGTGTTCATGTTTTTGTGGCCCTTTGGTTTGTTCTGACGAATGTCTTTTCTCTCTTTCTCTCTGTCATGTGCTGTCGGCTCTCGTGCTCTCTGCTGAACAGGTAAGAGTTCGCTTTCACTCCACATCACTTATGGTGCACATCAGGACATGTTGATGTTACTTGAGTCAACGCTTTCCAAACGTTTCATTAAAGATAAAAGTGCCGCTGTATACACCACCGGTCAAACACTGGGGTCTGTACAGTTTTGTCATGTTTTTGAAGAGTGTGTTATGTTCACCGAGGCTGCATTTATTTGCACATAAAAAAAAAAAAAACAGTAAAAAACTGTTTACTGTAACTTTAATTATTTATAAAAAAATTCTATTTGAACATATTGTAAAATGTAATTTATTCCTGTGATGCAAAGCTGAATTTTTAGCATCATCACTTTTTTGGATTCTTTGATGAATAGTAAGTTTGAAAGAACAGCATTTATTTGAAGTGGAAGTAGAAATACTATAGACATCTTTTTGTAATCATAAATGTCTTTTCTGAATGCATGCAAACGGGATAATATCTGATACATGGACTGATATGTGGCAGATCTGTGTTTCAGTTTCATGAGGGCTGATTTGTTCATACAGAGGATCCAATCAGAGAGCGCTCGTATAAATTGATTAATAATAGCGGGTTTACAGTCAGCTGTTCATTATATAATTTTTTCCACAATATGACTGCAACCAAACACGGCGTAATAGCGCTGATGATTGATGCTTGAGCCGTGTGTAATAATATGTTTATGTAATGTGTGTTTTATGGTCGCTTTATTATGATTGTAATGGTTGACCATGTTTGAATTGTGGGTCTATCAATCAAAGATGATTTGTTTTTACGCTTGTCAAATCCTTGTTACACACAGAAAATTAAACGAAACAAATTACCATTATGAGCGGCGGGGTGATTTCCGTGTTTCTGGTTTTTGTACAGTAATGCGGTGACTATTGGGAGCTCGGAAATGGCACATTGACAAGCAAAGTCATTACTGGAGCTTTACCATTGTTGACAGTTTAAACAGGTAGAAGGGAATGCAAATGTGCAGCGTGTATAATTTATATAACGCTTCGGAAGCTGAGACTCGTGGATCAGGACACCCAAATACAACATTAAACATCACTAATGGCCTCATTAGATCGGACTGTGTTTGATTAGTATCCACGGGCCATTCGGTCTGTGATCAAAAGGACAAATCTTTTAAAAGTTCAGTTTAAAATGCATGTACTCTCTTATAAAGGACTTCGTGTTTGTTAGTTTCATATGGTTAAAACATAGTTAATAGGTAAACAGTTAATAAATAGTAAATGGTTAATAAAATAGTTAATAAAAAGGAACAAAAAAAAAGGGAATCGTGGTGAAACACATGGTTAATTGTCTTTTTATTAATATCAAAATTATAGTGGTCCTAACATTTATTTTTTTTAATCTAAAGGATAATTATTTTATTTTATTATTTGTTTTATTTTTATTTAATTTTTGTTTTTATTTTTATTTGTTTTATTTAATTTTATTCATTTAATTGTATTTATTTTAATTATTTGTTTAATTTTTTAAAATGTTTATACCATTTTCTAGAATAGTTTAATTGTAATAACATTTATGAAATGCCATGTGGTGTAAGTAAAAAGTAATAATATACAGTAGATTCCTGGATGCATGTAAGTGTGCACATCTTTTTCATTATTTTCAAAATTAAAATAAAATACGTTTATTTTTCAAGGTTGATTTTTACACAAATCATGAATTATTAATACATAAGTATCTTTTTTTTTTTTTTTTATCACACAACCTGAACAAATCTTGCCTTGCCATAAAAAGGTCAAATTATCTGATATTTTAAGAGACTTATTGACCTCGAAATAATGTCCTGTTTTATAAAAATTTTTCTGCATATTGGTTGCATCACTTAACTCTGGTGGACCGTTTTTTTCCATATTTGACCCTAACAACCCCGTATTTTTTTCGAGTGTTAAATATCCATTTTTTTCTAAGCAATACAAGTTTTGCCAAATTACAACCATGACATGTTCAACTTTATGCCAAAAAATTTTAATTCAAGAATTGAAATGCTTATCATAAGAGGTGTACTCAAGTCATTGTATGCATGTATATTTTAATAAATTAATAAATTGCAGACAAATCGAACTAATCCAGCACTTCCTGTTAGATTAATGCGAACCGATTGGCTGTTCAGGACGTCTGTGGTTTTCCCTGACCCGAGCGTTTGGGTGGTCAGCCTCGTTCGCGTCCCACACAGCTAGAGTCAGGTTTCACTGTAGTCCCGTCAGAGCCGTCTCGTGGCCGAGGGTTCAAGCTATGGAGCGATTCAAGAGAAAGCTTGGGATTGTGGGGGAAATGTCTAGGTTCCTGAAGTGCGACCGCAGTGAACACTTAACCGGACTCTCAGCTGCTGTTACAATGGATGCCCTGTGTGCTGGAGAAACTCAATACCAATTAAATGTGGGAAAAGTAAAGTGTCGGTGTAGATGGTGAAAGTACAGGAAGGAAAAGAGTGTTTTTAAGCCTATAACCTTTGACACCAGACAAGTTTAGGGTCAAACGTGCACAGACGTGAAGAGAACGACACACTTTGCAGAAGCTCCTCTTCATTCCTCTGAAATCCCACAGAAAGCTCTTCTGCTTTACTCTTCTGGGTTACAGATCACAGGCTGAACACGTGTTCTCACATATGTTTTGAAGTATCAACTTTGTGTTGGAAAATCTTCTTTAGGAGAACTAAAAAACCACCGGGATGCTGACATACAGTAGAAATGAATAATTTGAAGAGTTTATTAAGTTCACCTGTTGTTCATTTAGTTGTCACTCTGTGTATTTATAGCCCTCGGGTTGTTCGGTTCTTTCTCGAGTTGTTTCGCTGCCACGTGTTTCTTTATGATCTTCTTCGTTTTTGTTCAATAAAAGTGCTGCAATAAGATCGTTCTCCTCTTGCCTGACAAGCTCTCCGTTTGACCTCGTTGCTTTATGAGAAACAGTCGAGATATTAAAGAGATCTCATTTGTGATATTTCTTTCCTGTGGAATGAGTCATGATACACAGTACAGTAATATTTCCTATTTCTATGAAAGTCTTCTGAATGCTTCTTATATATTAGATGACAATCTCATTTTCCATATGACAGAGAGGGAATCATTTCTATATCAATGATTTGTGAATTTGATGTCTAGGTGACAGGAGCTTAATGTTCCTTGAACGCTCTCTTTTCTACTTTAATTATGGCACAGTTCTGCAACCCAAGCCCTACATTATGATTTGATGTGGTCTCCCTCTGTTTTATTTCTTGGTTTCAGTGTTAAAGAGTACAGTGTGTGTGTGAGAGGTCATCTGTTCATCGGTTCTCCTGTGAGCATGCAGTGGAAAAGATAATATGTCCTACGGTGTTTGTCAAAAAGAGGAGTGTGAAGTGTGAGGAGAGACGAGCCCCTGTAGCGCTCAGAGATTCAAGAGTCAACAGTTTGTTTAGTGAATATCTTTGCTTCTGTATCTCTGTTTTATTACAAGTGTGCTTGTGGTAGTGTTGGAGTCGCTGTGCACTTTACAAGATCATTCTCCTTCCCAACTATAGTTCAGTCCTGACATTCTTTCTCACACACTTGTGCGCATAGAAATGCAACAGTTTATGGGTTTACGATTGGCAACTTTTAATTATTATTATATATAATGAATATATAATATATTAAAATAAAATAAAAAATATAATATAATTAATACAATACAATAATATAATATAATATAATATAATATAATATAATATCAAATAAATTAAATTAAATTAAATTAAATAAATAAACATATTTATTTATTTATTTGAGCCATGGGCACAGTAACAATACATCAAATGACTAACTAACTAACTAACTAACTAACTAACTAAATAAATAAATAAATAAATAAATGAATGGAATGAATGAATGGAATGAATGAATGAATGAATGAATGAATGAATGAATGAATGAATGAATGAATGAATGAATGAATGAATGAATGAATGAATGAATGAATGAATGAATGAATAAATAAATAAACAGTTTGCTTGTTCGTTCGCCCATTGCTCAAAGAAAATATTTATTTATTTATTTATTTATGCCTCAGGAACAATAACAATACATCAACTGGCACAAAAAAAAAAAAGTAAAATGCTGCTTATTAGTACATTATTTTTGACTTTGTCATTAACTGTAAATGCATGCACAATTTGTTTTCCATGAATTGTGTTTTCTAAACTAACTAAAATAATATAATAATATTTAGGTGTTTACGTTTACATGCGAGTTAAAATCTTATTTAAAATTTTAAAGAGTTAAACATTGTGTGTTGTATAAGTGACCGTTTTGTCTAATATGCTGTTGTTACTTTTATCTTAATGTCCAGAAAAACATATGACCTTAATGTTTGGTTGAATTGAGGTAAATTAGGCCACTCGGGGTCATCGCAAGTTCCTCAGTTCACCTCAATTCAACCTATATTGAAATCGTTCTCCTCATTTAAGTGCAACAAGCAACATTCTCCTTCAGATTCTGTGAACTTAGAAATAGAAGTGTTTCAACGAGTGACTCGCGGTGATGAGGTGCAACCGGTGATGCTTGACTTCTCGTCTCAGCTCTAGCAGTAAATCAGCCCTGATGATACAGAACCAAGATTTATGAACCCCTCATTTCTCTTCAGGCCATCGCTAACGATCTCTTCGTACCTCAGCGTGAACGTCGACTCCTCGTGCAAATATTCCAGTCTGTTTCTAAAGCCTTGATCAGGCCAATCAATTCCTGTGAATTTACACAGACTCTCGAGCGCAGCTGAGCTGAATGGTCATTTCTATTCCTCCACGGTTACCCTAAAGTACGTCGAAGTGCATTTAATATATCCAAAATCCCTGCTGGATCTACAGCTTTCTAATGAGATTCTGAAAGTCTCTCTGGGACTTCCTGCAAGGTAAATCTCAACGTTTCTGACTTTAGTTTTGAAATACAGCTTTGACAGCGTTTGGACCACATCGTATAGCTGAATAATGCTACAAAAGGCTTAATTGGGCGAGGGGAAAAATAACAGTGTGTATGTGTGGGAATGAAGCCTGTTCAGAAAAAGCCATAATTAGGAGGTTAGGCCAGCGAATGCATAGCTAATTAGACCGTTACCATTTCTGAGCAGATCAGCGCCAGGTATAATGGGCACATAAATTCCCATTTATAGGTCATAATCCGTCATTTATTTTCCAAGCACCCCAATTAAAGAGGCACGATGATTCTCTTGGGATTCTCCACATCCCCTGGCCCGCCTGTCGGGACCCCCATTAGTAACTCCTCTGACCCATTGACCACGCGAAACGGGACTTCAGATCGTAAACGTCAGGAAGCAGCGGGAGGAACGAGGGAACGTGTGATTCAAACAGGAAACTCGCATTAGGATTGCTTCTCATGAACTGAATCACAACTATTAGGATTTTTTTTTAATATTGTTATATTATATTCATGACATTTAAGTCCCCCTCCCCCTAAAGCCCCAAATAATGATGTATTATTTTCATGACATTTAAGTCCCCCCCGTGCCCTGTAGATTTAATCAATCTATTTATTTATCTATTTCTTTATTTATTTGAGCCTCTGGCACAATAATAATACATCACCTGACAAAAAAGTAAGATGGATGGATAGATAGATATGCAGATCTTAATTTTCTTTGAGCTAAATGTTATTTCTTATTTTATTTTATTTTTTGAGGGTGAAGTATGACCTAGACATGGTCTTGGCATGTTCTTGGCATGTTTTCGGCCTTTCTAGTGAAAGATTGAAGGTATGGCTGAAGCATTCGGCTCTTCGCCGTGTTTGTTGTAACCTGTGTGGAAAATTAACAAGGCCGTTGGAAGTTTTAATTAACCACTCAAAAGCACATTCCAGTCATCCATAAAAGTTCTGGAAAAGTGTCAGAGAAGCAAACTTTATAGAGTGCTACCGCATTAAAACCTCAGCGCTTCCATGTGTAAAAACAGCACTCATAAAGGGCTCAAAGGAAACTTCTGCTCCTTCTTCTGTTCATGAATAAAGTCTTTCACCTTCATTGAGTCAGACTACAGATTAAAACAGACCAGCTCAGCTTCCCACAATGATGAAACATCAAGGTTGTTCGATTCCTTTCTCAAGTATGAGGGAAAGCAACCTCTGTATTGTTTTGTTCATAGTCTGAACTTTTGGGTAAATTCTCTTTCCTCTCCATAGCCAGTAAACAGAATATAATATTCCATTTTTTTTCTTCCAGTCCAGGTCTAATGAAGGGTGTGTATGCAGTGTGTGAATTGGCTGTCCTGACCCTGATTCAACTGAAACACACTCACTGCCATCATTTATTTAAACATCCACGCAGCACTTAACACTGCAACCAGCAATCCTTTTAAAGCTTGTGCATTATGAGCAGAGAATTCATTCCCTTTTCGGCCTTCGCCATCTGTCTGTTCCTGCTAAATGGCATCATTTTGAGTAGATGCACCATGTGTTATTATAAAGCGTTTACACTGAACTAAAATGGATAACAACTCGGAGCTAATGGTCTACATATGATTTTGCACTACTTTTTTTTCTCTGTGTATGCATATTTATAATAATAAATAAAAATATATCAATATATGGCTGTCAAAATAAACACGTCAGCGCATGTGATTATTTTTTTTCAGTTTAATGCCTTACAAATGTTTAACAATAGATGCATCATCCATCTTTTGGCTGCACAGGAGTATATGGTCATTCTATCACTGCTATTAAACCATTCAAGCGTTATAAGATGCAAAAACAACAAAAAAAGACACTTATATCTGAACTAGTGCGTCTCTGTAAATCTCCTGTCTGTGTGACAGAGTCTTAAATAAGTGAAATAAAGAGTTGTGAGGACGTGGAATATGTGGGATGAGTGTCATGTGCTTCATATCTTAAAGTGACAGTAGCCTAATAAACCTGCTGCTGTCTGTCATTAATGCAAATCAAAGAACAAAAGACAAAGAGACAATCTCTCACTGCTCTTGACTGAATAACTTGTGTAGCTTTAGTGATTCATCTATTTTTAAATTATAATTTATGCAGTGAAGATTGTAAAGTGTTTGATTACTTTATTATTATTCTATGTTAATTTGGAGAGTAACCATGCAAATATTACAATATAAAAATATATATTTAAAACTTTACAAGAAGGTCTCATTTGTTAACATTAGTTGTGTATGTGTAATGAGTAATATAGTTGTTACAGTATTTATTAGTCTTTGTTAATGTTAGTTAATACAAATCCAGCTGTTCATTGTTTGTTCATGTTAGTTCACAGTGCGTTAACTAATGCTAACAAATACAACATTTGATTTTCATAATGTTTTAGTAAATGTTGAAATTAATATTAATAAATGCTGAAGAAGTGCAGTTCATTTGTTCATGTTAACTAAAGTAGTTTACTAATTTTAACTGATGAAACCTTATTGTAAAGTGTTAGCAAAACTGTAAGTTTCTAGTCGCGATTAATCACGATTATTTACAGAAAATGTGCAATTAATTGGTTAATTTCTTTAATAATACAGTGCTATGCATAAGTGAATACACCCATGCTAAAGTTGACTAAAAAGAGGAATAAAAAATCATCTTTTGGAAATTGAACTTAATGCCTTAATTTAAAAAATGAGGAAAAATCCAACCTTTAAGGACACCCATTTTCTTTGTGAATGAATAATGTATCGTAAATAAATAAATGTTCTTCCTTAAAATACAGGGTGCATAAGTTTGGACACCCCTATGTTAAATTCCCATAGAGGCAGGCAGATTTTTATTTTTAAGTATTTTTTTTTTTTGTTTGTTTAGGATACTATGCATCCTGATAAAGTTCCCTTGGCCTTTGGAATTAAAATAGCCCCACATCATCACATAGCCTTCACCATACCTAGAGATTGGCATGGGGTACTTTCCATAAGATCATCTCTCAATGCAAATCAAACCAGCTATTAGGCTAACTGAAATAAAACCATGCCAATCTCTAGGTATGGTGAAGGCTATGTGATGATGTGGGGCTATTTTAATTCCAAAGGCCAAGGGAACTTTATCAGGATGCATAGTATCCTAAACAAACAAACAAAAAAAATACTTAAAAATAAAAATCTGCCTGCCTCTATGGGAATTTAACATAGGGGTGTCCAAACTTATGCACCCTGTATTTTAAGGAAGAACATTTATTTATTTACGATACATTATTCATTCACAAAGAAAATTGGTGTCCTTAAAGGTTGGATTTTTCCTCATTTTTTAAATTAAGGCATTAAGTTCAGTTTCCAAAAGATGATTTTTTTATTCCTCTTTTTAGTCAACTTTAGTATGGGTGTCTAAACTTATGCATAGCACTGTATATATACATACATATATACATATACATACTGACAACTTTCTCTCATACTCGCTTTCCTATAATCGTCAAGTTTACCGTAAAAGAAACAAGGTCACAGAAAGAACGGAGGTTTTTTCCCTCGCCGTTAAACATCAGTCACCGGATTGCCGTCCAACTTGGGTCCGTTCAGCTGTGTTGCAACTCTAGGCCAGCGGCCATGAGAGAACAGTGTGTCAGCGTGTGGGTTTATTCAGTGCACATATCATTGTCAACTTGCAGATCAGAAACTTTGTTCCCACGAAAAAAAAAAAAAGCCCCTTTCTCGGATAGATTTTTGTTATTTAGCAACCATTGCCTCGTGGGACGATATTGCATAAATAGCCTCTTTGTATTTGAAAAGAACAAACTTGAGTCTTATTTGATAGACAGAACGATGAAGACAAGGGCACACATAACCTCAGCCTTCCCCTGGGCATGGTTCGTTTGCATTGGGTATATGAGGGCAAGAATACTAAGGATGTTTTATTTTGAACGTGTACAAGATGAAGAAAACACATGAGCAATCTCCTAGATTGTTTGAATCCAAGATAATTCCCCATGTAGGAAAATAACCACAGTTACTAAACCACAACCGAAACCACCTCTCCGTTACATAAACATGCGAACACACGTACATGTGCTTGGAAACACAATGACTGCCTCTTTTTTTGTTGGAATAAGTACAGGTATGAATAATGCATTGCAGCTAATGAGGTAGTCGATTACTTTCTGCATTAATCAATTAATTAGTCGATCGATAGTCCTCCTGACTGCATTATATACTTAAAGTTGTGTACTTCACTTCATCCCTAGCTTGTCGTGAATAATTCAGGCCTCCTCAGAGAGGAGTCGAGCTGCTGGCTCTGTTCGGAAAGCTAACTGTCACTTTTCCACTTGATCTATGAGTAGCTCTCGTGCACCAGCCTCCACAGATTTTTGTTTATCTTGTTTGTAATGAAGGGCCTGAACGCCAGTCCCTCTGTCATTGTTGAATATGACCAGACTCGTCCTCTCGCGGTTCCTCACCAGTGATGTTTTGTAGTGGACGGTGTTTTATTGTCATTTGACCAAAATATCTTTTAAATTTGGTCATGTTATATTCATTAAAGTGGATCTATTATGCAAAAAACAAATGTGTGTTGGCAAGTGTGTGTACACAACCACCCTATAATGATAAAAATCCACCCACTCCTTTTTATTAATCCCTATAAATCATAAGCGATACTGGTTACGGCAGTGATGAAAGGGAGAGTGCGCACTTTATTACATTTAATTGGAGTTGTTTTACGGATATAAAGTTTATCAGTTTATTAAGCACCCCCTCAAAAGGCGTAATGCCAGTATATATTTGTTTACTGTTAGATGTAACGAGTGGTTTTGTGTAGTTCGCTGTGTATGTTGATGATAATACAAGGGAGAGAGAGAGTTTATGGATAAGACTTTAATGAACACTTCTTGAACTGTGATTTATTCAGCTCTAACAGAGATTTTCTGGAGTGAAAACGTACAATAAACTTCATAAAACTCATCAGTTAAGTTTTGTCCATCTTTCGTAAGGGGTCCGCTACCACAGGCTTGTACTAATAGTGGATAAAAGCAAGATGACAATATATAACCGTATTTAAAGTATACATCTTCTATTGCCATGCAGCATATGTTCTCATTGTCAGACTCGGGTTCGAACTGAACACCGCTAGTACAGTTTCTGACATTTTCAGTGCGTGAGATTGTCCTGTTTTGTTGCTGGTACGAGCTCTACAAGCTCCGCCCTCTTCTTGAAAGGGAGCAGGAGCTCATTTGCATTTAAAGAGACACACACAAAACTGACGCGTGTTTGCTCACCCGCCATAAGTGGCAATTTTAACATGCTATAAAAAATGATATGTGGAGTATTTTGAGCTAAAACTTCACATACACATACAGTCTGGGGACATCAGAGACTTATTTTACATATTTTAAAAAGGGGCATAATAGGCCCCCTTGAAATCGAGACAATTTTACTCTGACTAAAATGGCATTTAAAATACCATTAATTGACATTAAAAGTTAGTTGATGAGAAAATATTCAAATATTCAAACAATTTAAATATCAACATTTAAATTATTTATTCATTTTGTTCTAAGCAAGCTGTAGTGTGTTGGTACCGGAAGAAAATATTAGACTTAAATATTCATGTAACTTAATCATTTGCCTATTTTTGTGCAAGTTGTAATATATATATAATATATATATATAATATTAGGGTGGTCCTTATTTTTAAAGTCTCCAATTGTCATGCTCTTAACCCTTCAAATTGTTCCTTTATATAAGAAAATACAGCATGCCAATTTTTATGGCAGTAACATAATAATTACTGGTAGCTCAATAGCTTTAAACTTTCTGAGATTTTGATGATTTTCGTAAAAAAAACGATAATCTGAATTGGTATTGTACCTGGCTAGTAAAATTCAAAAAAAATCTCCACATATTCCATATGCTCCATATATTCCTAAATATGTATTTTAGATGCATATCTCAGTTTACTTATTGTAGAAACTAAATCCAAATGAATCCATCCATGACCCGGTTTAGCAGATTTACCTTTCCTGGTGGAATCAATACATATTTCTGTTGATGATCACCTTGGTTATTGTTTGGGTTTAGAGCACATTTTTTGGTTAAAACAATTACATTACGTTCCTTGAAATTGACCCGGAACTTTGGCCGAATCGAGCAGATTATCAGGAGGCACAGGCAACCATACATGCAATGAAAGTAGTCGAGAGAGGAGTGGCTCTGATTCAAGAATACAGTGGCTATCTCACACACTCTGAAGAACAACTGCAGTTTCTCCTTCATGTGGTGGAAGATCACCGACGCATCTATCCAGACTGCAGAAAGTCAACACTGGCTGCTGAGCATCAGAAATGAGGGATTGTTGAAAACTTTGTGCTTTTTTTGAGATTGCTGTCATTGTCGTCATGTCAGTGTTGCTCTGATTTCAATAAAATGTAGTTCATTTGCAGCAACTTTTAATATTACTTGCATATCACAATAACGCCACACAGCTTAACATAGGCAATCTTCCACATGATTGAGCTACCTCTAAATATCATTTTTTTGTCAACATGTTTGCATATTTCCAATTTTGAAGTTAAAAGGAACAGTTTAAGAGGTTAAGACACTAACATTTTGCACAAAAAAAAATTGGACTTGATAAGGACCACCCTAATATATATATGAAACAAACTCTTACCAAAAAAAAAAAAAAATCCGTAATTTTGTTGATTAGTAGTGGATTCCAGTAACTTGGTAACAAAAAATTGTTTGGGTTCTTTTTACTCTTATTGGCATGTGTTTAAGTGCTTGAGGTAGGATTTAGAAATGTTCTTAGCGTTTCAGCACTGGAGTCCCGTTGCTAACTAACCTCTTTGTTATGCGCTAAAATTGTTTTGATCTATGTCGGCGGTCGGATTGAAGTCAGCGGCGGTCTCCTTTACGGATCACTTTAATGAACGCAGAATGCCGCGCACACCTCCTGCGCTGAAGAGGGCGATGCTGGGAATGTCGGTTTAGCGCTTGAAGCCAAACCGCTGGCGCCAACCACATGGGGCGAAAATCTGGTGGAGGCGTGGCAATGGATCATAACACACCCATGCCACACTTTTCCCATGGGACCCTTAACCGAACAAAACAAACGCTAATCACCTAACAGCAGCCGCTGTATAAACAGCCCACTTTAAAATTCTATAAATGACTCGTGAATATATATGGCCATGCAGTCGTTTACATTCTGGTTTTCTTTGTTTATTTGTGGACTTGAAAGAATCCTCTTTGAATGAGGAATCAGGACATCTTCGGACCAATTGGCACAGTCAGCTTTTAACTGTTTAGCGAAAGCCCCGTAATTCACATTCTTATGGTTCTTCCTGTCCAGTGTGGCTTTACCCCCCTAGTGTAATTGTTAGCATATATCTGGAATTGAGCCTGAATGGCTGCTTAGGTGTTAATTGGTTTGAGAGACTGCTAATGGGGACAGACTGTAGACCAGGACAGTTAGCTTGCTTTATGTTTTCCATAAAAACCCAGGAGCTGTCAAAGCCTATTTGTGTTGACCTGTCCTACATTGTCCATCAGGTGGCTCTAAACCCGAGCCCCCAGTGGGGTGAACATCCTGTTCAAGCTCCTCTGGGATTGTCTCACTTCACTAATGCAGACTCCAGGCTTACAATTAATTCCTAACAGTCCTTTCATAAATCACAAAGTAATGGCAGCCATGCAACTTTCTCTGAGCGTTTCACCAATGAAAGAAAACAGTGGTCCTTGTGTTCTCCAGATTCCTTATGGAAAGGGGATTTTGCAATATCTGGAAAATAGAGGACAACTCAGACAATACACAGAAAGAGCACCTGAAGCTACAAGGAAAGCATAACTTCTCCCATGCATCCTTGCTAATACACACTAACACATTCACTGTAAAACATTTTAGGCCCGTACAACAACAAAATCTTAGTACTAATTTCCCCAAGCTTTTTCCAGTTTACTCAACTTTTGCAAATAACAGTTATACTAACTGAAAATATGTTGTCTGTGATAAAAAAAAAATATATAAATGTTATATATCAACTGATATATATCAGTTGAATTAAATTAACATTGTTAGTTTTCTGTAGAGGTGCAACTATTCTATAACAAAACTTTAAGTTGAGCCAATTTAACATTTTTTTTGTCTGTAGAACTCAAGGCCTGAAGTTGAAGGAACAAAACAAAAAATGCTATTGCAAATTAGTACCAATAAATATTATGTTACATAAACTACAATAACATTGCCAAAGTCAAAAACTGAGAACAGTGAGTCAAGACAATGTTAACTAAACATTTATTCCAAAAAGCAATTCAAGAAATGTTTTTAAAACGATTTTTTCAGCCATTTGAAGTCAATAAAATGCCATTTTAATAAGCCATCATCATGGCAATTAGAATTTCTATTAAAATGTATGGTTCACCCAAAAAATTTGAATTCTCTCATCATCTATTGCCTAATGTCTCAAACTCATACGACTTCCTTTCTTCTGCAGAACACACACACAATCATACAGCTCCAGTGGTTTAATCTGTGGCTTCTAGAGTAATACAATCAGTTTTGGGTAGGAGTGAACACGTTTGACATCCCTGCTCCGGGTTTTACAGTATTGACTAAACCATATGACTAAATTTTATATTATAAATAGTAAATATAATAGCAAACAGATATGTTTTAAACAGTTTCAGAAATTCTTGGCTCCGAGTGCAGACCTTTTGTTCTCCAGTCCACCATGTCAAGTCATAGTAGTTTACCTACAAAGCATCCCATGAATAATAAATGTGAGCATTCCCAAATAGATTACCGCTGTGTTCTTGTTCAAACGCTATGGCAGAATTATCTAACACATTATTAATAACTAACAGCGCACAAGTCAAAGTTGCTTGCACCAGACTAGCCGTACGGCGCTGTTTAGCTAGGTGTTTGTGGCCTGGGAGAGAGTGAGAGGCTTTTGATCTTAAAGGGTCTGTTTGAGAAAATAAGGGAATTAGAGTGTCAGGGTCTGTGTTTTACCATAAGTCCTGGTTTCCCTCTGGAAAAACAGGGCTCTGGACTACCTCACTGTCAGATGGGAGCACTAAGGGTCTTGGAGGCTCAGCGAATGTGTCGGCTCTAAGAAGGTCTTTTGGATCATGTGTCAGTCATCATTCTACCTTCAAAGAGCAGCACTTGAAGGCTGTCAGCTTTCCTTATGAGCCACATCTTCAAAGATCACTTCTACCCCCCTGGCTACTTCTGGTTTCAGCCAGCCACTCGAGTCGATGCTTGACCGTACAATTACTATAAAACAGCAGGGCACAGATTCACAGCCACATCTTTAATCATCAGCTATCTTCACCGTGCCCTGGAAGGTGAAACCGATTATGGGCCAATGCACGGAAACCCAACTCTTTGCCCTGTTTTACATTGCGGTTTTGAGGCAACTATCAAATTAACTTCCTTTTTTTTGTTTCAAACTACATTAGTTTTCCCTTAGAAACGGCAACTGTTTGAGTTCAGTCGAAATCTACCGATTATGTTTCATAAGCATTGGGCTTACATGCCATCTGAAGGAGGAGATTATCCTCTTTGTGCTGCTCCTCTCAGTCTCGGCTGCCAAGGCATGCTGCAAAAGCAGATCAGCGTCCACCTGCCGCAGAGCTGACATTTTGGCTCCCTCGACATGGCTCATTTGTGGAAGGGAATACTGTTTTCTTCACGGAGGAGAAGCAGCTGTACGGGCCAACGGTGCCCACGTCTTGGTCTCCAGCGATGGCTTCTACCATTCCTGGCGTTGGTTGGCGTGTAGGGTGGGACTGTGGTGCGAGCATCAGGCGTCGTTCCCTTATCTTGCTCGTCATGGGCTGTGAAGCTCCATTATTCCCTCTGTCTTTATCTTTTGATTGTTTTTTTCTTGTGTGCATCTCCGCAATTCAATTCCACACCAGCTGTGTTTGATTGCATAAGAGATGAACTATGAGATTTCAGCGGAGAAGCTCATTACAGACACAACACTCGCACAATTAACTCGCGAAGGCTTTGTGCGAAGTTTCCCAACTCTCTGCGCTTGGATGAGGAGCTCATTTTGGCACCTGTGGTTCATTGTTAGGCAGTTCAGATTTCTGAATGTCTCTCCGGGCTTTAATGGAGTTGAAAGCGTGAGGAGGCTGAACTGTCCCTGTTGCCAGAGCGAGCTGAGAGATGTGTGACCGCTATTGATGTTTTTTTGAAATGTGCTGGTGTGATGCAATAATCCACCTTTTTCTGCAGGCATACATACAGAGAGAAACGTTTTATCTCCTCTGATGCTTATGAATTGTTCATGCCCTTGTGGAAATTGACCTTGACCCTAACCCTTGCATAGAAACCATAGCTTAATTTTTTAAACTTTTATAGTCCATATAAAAGCACTATTCCAGGGAACACCTTTTATTTATATATATATATATACACAGTATATACTATAGTAAATCCAGTTGGTGTATTTATTGTAGAGTTTGTTGGGTCATGGAGTGGCAGTTTTATCTGCTCCCTGTTTTAAGGCATAGAAAGGTATAGGCATAAGGCATTAAGGTCTTTAGAAGTACACAAACTACAATTGTTCTACATTGAATTCTGCTATTGAAACATTACTTGAGGAACGTTACAGCAACATTTAAACAACATTTCAGTAACCACAAATATTATGCGCATATTTTCTCTTGGAACCAAGCTTGAGCTGAGGATGTAGCCGTAGCAAGATTAGGCCGTTTGAGTGATTACCTATGCAAAAAATATCGTATGGTACATTGACAAATCTCTTCATTATATATTTACATATGAAAAACATCTGGAAAAAAATATTTAAGATAGCAGACATGTCTTTCTTGGCTAACTGTGCTAGAGGGTGCGCAAAACTATCCTTAACAGATTATGTGAAAGTATTATAATATGTTTTAAATACAGAAGTCCTTTTTGTTAACACTCCCCCCCCCCCCCCCCCCCCCCCCTCCTATAATTCACACATGGAATAAATCATTGTTCATTTTCTTAAGGGTTATGTAGCTTCGCTTTGTTTGTCTGTTTTGAAACCGAGAGCAGATTGATTGTTGTTCTGTGGTCTTGAACTGTATATTTGTGGTCTACATGCTTGACGTATGAGGCTTCCAGCAGAAGTTATTTCTCATATATCAGAGGAATGTCATCTCAAGGATCCTCTCTTGAAAGGCTTTAGAAATATCTCAATACAAATCAATGAGTCTTAGCTACTTTATTGAACGATTGATAAACTGTGAGGTTACATGTTGTAATGGATGTACTCTGAAAGGAAGCAGTAACAGGTTTATAGCATCAAACTTTAGTATTTGTTGAGCCATGCCAAGTCTCCTGGCTCATAGCATACACTTGCAGAAGATACTTGATAAAAAATAATAAAAAAAACCTTAGTATTTGAATGGTTGAACCTTGGCCCAGGGGCAGCACACTTGTAGGCGGGCCGACAGCAATACTTTCTTCCTTTTGCCGGCTCCGACCCAAGCCTGTCATCAGGAGTGCCAATTAGCACTGATTAGGAGGCGTTGTGCAGGCAGCCGACAGCTGCACCATGCCAGGATCTCACAGCCCCCCTCCTCCCCCCCGCCACCGGCCGAGCAGTCCTGCTCAGCTTTCTTCACAAGGTCGAGCCAAGGAGAAACCTTCGGAGAAGACGATGCGAGGCCTGCTGTCTGGACATGAGAGGTAGCACGGCAGGCTTTCCAGGGTCAGATATTTCTTGCACTCTGGGAATACATTTGAAGGCTGTGGGGAAGATAAAAAGCACTGCAGAAAATGGAGTTGATATGACGTTGGCACTGAATGTGGGAGATAGATCTTGTTTGTGCATCCAGTAGATTCTAGTCTTGGCTGTAATAGGTTATTGAAGACAAGGCAGTCTTAATATTGTGTTAATTGCACAATAATAGAAGTTTTGTCATCTCACAGAGCCTTGTGTACAGAGGGATAGTGTCGGTTCAAACATGAGCTCATTCACTGATCTCATTGGGGTCCTCCAGTGCCATTTTGGATTCATTTCCAAACTAATTAGATTAGCCAAACTGCTTGCCATTGCGAAACACATGCACGCACAAACACATTCAACCACTGCACTGTTGTTGTTCTCATGGAAACAAGTACTCTGGGGATACTAAATGGGTTGAAGATGAGGGTTTTTCTACCAGAATATCAGTTGATATTTGGGCTTAGACAGGGCAGATGGGCAGATATATATCCAGCGGCCCTTGACCCAGACATGATTAATTTGAATTGTCGTTGGGTTTTCATATCTTGCATGGCAACCTCTTGCTCTGTGAGAAACACAAATGTTTGTCCCCCTCCCCACGAGGGAGGCCTGATTGTGGGAACCCTGTCTCGTCTCCTTGCTGGAAAGTTGAAGATGGTTGCCGGATCTAAATGAGTTATAGCTGGACTAAACTGGCCATTTTTGGTCATTAGCTTGTGTAAGATGGCTGATCAGCTTGACTGCTAGGTGGTGAGGCCTGTGTCATGTAGGGCATGTTTTCTCAGTGTTTTGTTGGTCTGGGAACAACACTTATAGACCTAACCCCAATTATAACCCAGGGGTGTCCAGTTCTGCTCCTGTAGTCCCACTTTCTTGCACAGTTTAGCTTCACCACATCTCCCTGGAAGTTTATAGTGATCCCGAAGACCTTACTTAGCTGGTTTAGCCTTGTTTAGTTAGGGATTCTGATGGAAGTCCAGAAACAGGATTGGACAACGCTGCCCCAAACCCAAATCTAATCCTAACCAATACCTTTAGATATACCTCAATAAAAATCCACAAGTCTAAACTTTAGATATACTATAACCCTAACTAGACCTAAATCTATAGGAACATGATAGGTTTATAAGAATGCAGTACAAGCCCTTAACCTCAAGTCTAACTCTGCCCCTTTACCTGTCTTCTTGGCAAAATCATGTTCACGTCAGTTCTCAGATTATTTATAAATCACTATTCAGTGCTGTACGATAATACAGTTATTCCTAATAAAAGAAAACAACATCTTAACACAGAACAAACAAAACCAATGCCTCAACACATTGCAATCTTGAAAGCTAGACAAAGAAGATGCACCTTTAAACGTCTTTTAAACATGTTTAGAATTGGATCGAGTCTAATGTTAGATGTTAGACTATTCCATCTCTTCGGTGCTGTCACTACAAAGGCCAGATCACCCCTTCACTTATACCTAGTCCTCTGAACAATTAAAACAGACTGGTCAGGTGTCCTAGGAGGCTTGTGCACCTGTAAGAGCTCTGACTGCACATAGTTGGTGGACATTGTTGTGACCTGGTAGACCATATTGGTCAAGCTAGCATGGTATACAACCTTGGACCACCAACAAACCAGCTACAGCCAACCTGACCAACATTAGCCGCTTTGACCTGGTTTTTCCAGCAGGTATGCCACTGCTCCCTCTCCAGAACAGACTCAGCACCACTGTGAAGGTCATTGAGTGTGTGTCTGTGTGTGTGTGTGTGTGTGTGTGTGTGTGTGTGAGAGAGAGAGACTTGGCAAGAAAGACAGGTTCAGGCCTGCAATACCAGACTGCTTCATCCATCAAAGGCTTGATAAGGAGAATTTTTAATTACACGTCTTCACCCCGTGATCCAAAGCCTCCACACTGAGCCACCGGCCCTCCTCCACCTCCCTGCCCGAGGAGATCTCGCTCCCTGGGACACTGAGCGCCGAGACACCCACCCTCCCCTGCCCATCTCCTCCACGTCTGAGAGCCGAGATTCAGTAAGCCGATCCAGCAGTAAATCAATACTGGCCTAATTCTGAATAATTGAGGTTATTACAGTGCTGTCATGCTCCCTGTGTGAATTCCCCATCGCACAAGTGGGGCCTCCTCGAGTCTATCCCCTCCCCTCTCAACACGCCACAAATTCAGATAATTAAAGATTGAAAAATGCTCCTTTTGTTTTTTCCCTTTGTCTTGGGCGCTCCACTTTTGATTTTGTCAGGCGTGATCGTGCACATCCTGTGCGTGTAATCTTTCAGCAGGAGATCTCGCCTCGGCTTGCTATCGAGTGCTGCATCTACTTCCTGTTTACCTGGCAACAGTGCTATCCCAGGCTTTTTATTCCTCCGTACTGTACAGCATTGGTGGCTACCATGTTTCAGAGGGGCACTAGAGGGCACAAGATGCATATGAAAGACTCCGTTTGGGGGGAAAAAAGCTGCTGAGAACCAGCCGAACTTAATTTTCACTCCACACAGAGAGCTTATGAAGAACAGTTTTGAAAGAACATTTTATAAGACCTTTTATAAAACAACACTGCATGTACTGAAAGCTCGTCTATGTTTATTGTTTTGTTTGCAGTTATCAAGAAAAAAAAAAAAAATGAAAGAATGAAATATCTATATACACATACACATATACTCATGCAAAGGCACTCCAGGTTTGGTTTGTCAGATTGTTGTCCTGCTGTGAAGGGAATATGTGTGTAAACTTGAGGCTGTGTGTGGTCTGGAGCTCAGGGATCAATGTTGACTGTCTCTGAAAGATTTCTGCCACTGCCTCCTTGTGTAATGATGATGATGACATTAATAATTATAATAATGTTGTCAAATATTGTAACATTTTAAATAGATTTTTTATATCCAATATTTGTCGTTATGCTATTAGAATGCCTTTTTTAAATTTTTTTTAATTAAAACATTAATTTATTTTATTTATAATAAAACAAGAAAAATATTTGCAATACAATATACTGTAGTGTTTTATAAAATATTAGAATTTACAATAAAAATGTATAATGCTATTTTTGAAAATCTAAGGAATTGTAGATCACACACATACTCGCTTGTTTTTTCTGTCATAGTGAAGAAATTTTATTGAAATCCCATTTCTGATTTTATACTGAGCTATGGATATTTTCTATCCACTTTGCCTAAAATAAAATAAAATAAAATTAAATTAAATAAAATAAAATTAAATTAAATTAAATTAAATTACATTAAATTACATTAAATTACATTAAATTACATTAAATTTAAAATTTAAATAAATAAATATATTTAAATTAAATTAATTAAATGCATGCATATATACATACATATATAAATAAATCTGGGGTTTAATTCAAACATTATTTTGTACATTTCAGTAAGCTGTTTTTCTTATGGGACCACTGACTGTTTCTGCAATGTGCGTCATTTAGGTCACAAATTGTGTACAGTACATCATCATTTTCACCTGTGATGAGTGCATTTCAAATCTCAGCTTCTACTGAACATCACCTGTCCAGTCAGACGATATCCTTTTTTACAACAGAGTACCTCACCGTCAGCTCTCCAAACACACAGGATATTCCGAGGATGCTCACTGCATGTTCTGAAGCGAAACCATGCAACTGAGGTGTCATGGCACTTCAAACCTCAGACTAAAGCCCAGCGCCTCAGATGCAGACAGACGGGTACAGCGCAGACACACAGCAGAGCCGCAGTGTGTTAGGAGTGTGTCAGAGGTGCTGTGTCACACACATCCAGGGCTGTTATGACACTGACAGTCGTGTTCATAATCACTGCAGGGCCACAGACTTCACCGCTGACTGAAAGCCCACATCCAGCCAGAGACTCATAACAAGAAGCCGTCTTACATTTCTATGGAAGGCTGTGGTTAGATGTGTTGATGATGGGTGGAATGTGTCGAGAATTAAATTGAAAGTGATAAAACACAAAGTCAAGACAGAGATGGCTGTCTGAGAGAGAGTATTCCAATACGCAAATATTTCACAACGTTGACTTTCATCGCAAAGAAAGTGAAGAGCAACTGATCAACATATTCTAAATTGTAAGCAAGCCATGCTTTGTTTACGGATCAATCGTAGTTTCGGATTCTCTTTTTGAATGACCAGTATAGACTGCTGCCGCCTGCTGGTGTAGACGGGTGTCGTGCTAGTCGGCCGTTGGCTGTAGCCTTTGCAGTGTTCAAGCGTAACTCTCTGGCCCAGAGGCAACAACACACTTGACTCTCGTCGCCGCTGGTTCTTTGATGTCGGTTTGGTGTGTCACGGCCTTAACGTGAAAAACAAATAACGCTTCTACTTCTTTTTATCTTTTTTTCTTCTAATTCTTTTACCCTAATTGCTGCATTCTCTCCGCTTTCCCCCCCGCTGCTCTGCTTTTGCTGTCAGGGCTGTCTGTACTTGCACCAAGTTGCTTGTATCATCTCACTGTTTCTAACTTGTTTGCTGTTCGTGAAACTTTTTTGTGGCCCCTATAAAACAAATCGATTCCTTCAGGCTAAACCTCAGACTTCATGTACTCTTGAGCTGCTTCAGGATTTATTTTGGCTTAAGAAAGTTTTAGAGTGTCATATATAGTGGTAATTGTGGTAGGATAAAGTGAGGAGGATGGATGAGGGAAACACTGGTGAATCTGCCTTATCCATATTGTATGCAGGGCTGGGAATCTAAAACTGGGTAGTTTTTAAAGAAATACTGATAGTTAATGACATGACAATATCATGAATACACATATATTGTTAATGAGAGTCACTTAATGAATTGGTAAAAAAGACGCCCCACATTAGCCTTAACCCTCTGGTGTCGGTCAACAAATATTTTTTTTACTTTTTTTTTTTTTTAATAAAATTATTGTATTATATTTTAGTCCGATAATGTTTTTTTTTTACATTTTTTGTATTTTTTGTGGATTTTATGGTACAAAATGTTATGTATGCATTAATTATAATTCATTTATTCACTATTTAAGTATGGACCTGAAAATGAAAACTTAAACGGTCATAAATCTTGAATGCTTTTAAACGCAAGCTTAATTTTGGTCCCTTTTTAAAAACGACACTTGGCAGATTATTGTTGAAGTGAAAAAAGTTGTAAAAAGTGAACTTGAGAAAAGTTGTACAATTTTACATTTCTTGTAATGAAAAATACACAAAAATGCCATTTTCAAGTTTTATATGAAATATATATCTTCCAAAACATATTTTACTCTAAAACTTTGAGAAAATCAAAGCCATACATTTAAAAAAGCTGTTCCAAGTTTGAGGTTGATATCTCAAAAAATGAGCTTTCAGTAAGAATTTGTTTGTGCGCAGTACCAAACGCTTCCACTAGATAAAATGTGAACAATACAAGTGTGGCTATATTTTCCAGGACCATTTAACCTTTTTAAATCCTGTCCATGATTTTTACACTTGCCTCAATGTGACAAGTAACAAAGTACTCCAAAACTAGACTAATGACACTTTTTAGAAAACGTAATAACCAAAAACAAAAATTGATTAAAATCATTGCAATATTAGAATGTTGATTAATCGTACTATTGTGAATACGTTGTGAATATATAACAATATAGTATTTTGTACTGGTGAAGTAAGAGCGGCGCTTTTGAAAGAAGTTTTATTGTCTAGATTCTGTGAGAGACGAGCTGAAGCGTTTATAAATATAATGTGAGGGCCGGATATGTGGCCTGTGGAAAGCGCTCTCTCTTGCTCTTTCTCTTCCTCATATATTCTCTCCCGGTGGAGATTGTGGCTGCAGATGTCGGGTAATGACAGGGCTTTCCCTTGAGGCCATGTCGACCCAGACAACCAGACCTGCCTCACTGTGTGTGTGTGTGTGTGTGTGTGTGTGTGTGGCTCATAGGCCACCAGGGCGAGCAGTGCAGGTAAACATATCAGCCAGCATCTCTCAATCTGCCTGAACTGAGGAGAGGAAGGCCTCGCTGAAGACTCTTTACTTGCAGGGAATATTGCAATGTGTGTGATCTTTTTTTGGGGGTTATCAAGTTTCCTATAGTGTATGAATATGATAAATATGCTTTTCTGTCACATAATCTTTCAGAAATCATTTGATGAAATCATATGATTTGGTGCTCAAGAAACATTTCTGATTATTGTGCTGCTTCATATTTTTGTGGAAACCATGATACATATTTTTATTAATATTCTTTAATTAATAGAAAGTGCAAACGAACAACATTTATTTGGGATAGAAATCTTTCGTAACATTATAAAAGTCTTTATTTTAACTTTTGATCAATTTAACATAATACATTATTTTTATTTTTCATAGATAACAAATGCCATTTATATATTTATATATATGTGTGCTCTTCAGAATATATATATATATGTGTGTGTGGTATGTATGTATGTATGTGTGTGTGTGTGTATGTGTAATATATATATATCTATATCTATATCTATATCTATATCTATATCTATATATATATATATATATATATAACTTTTTTTGTCAGTTGCTGCATTATTGTGCCAGAGGCTCAGATAGATAGATAGATAGATAGATAGATAGATAGATAGATAGATAGATAGATAGATAGATAGATAGATAGATAGATAGATAGATAGATAGATAGATAGATAGATAGATAGATAGATAGATAGATAGATAGATAGATAGATAGATAGATAGATAGATAGATTGATTGATTAAATCTGTCAGGGTTTATAATGTATCACTTTCTCTCTAAACCCCATAAAGCCTGGTATATGAAATAATAGTCAGACAAATGCTTTTATTGACTATTTTATTGAACATTTAGACAACATTTTTTTAGATATTCAAGTAAACTGTAGCTGCTTCAGTCCAGTAAGTGTTCATCTTGAAAATGACTAACAATAGCCGCTTTCCGACCAAGTAGTTACAGGAACTTAGTTATAGGAACTGTCCACTTCTAAACAGTTGTATGAACTACTCTCCCCCAAACTCGGTTTTGCTGTTTGCGTTTGCACTGGCCAAGTGGCCATAGGAACTGGTAGGAGGGGTAAGGGAGTGACGCAAGCATGGCGACTTTTATTTTGACGGAGCGACGGACCTTTATTTTGACGGCGCTGAGAACGCCAGAGTAAACAATGCTCGCATTCTCTGTGTTCATTAGTTAGCGATCTGTCTAACATGTTATTAGATAGAACTGTTATAGAAAATACACAGTATATGAAAAAAAAGTGATTAGCCTATGCCGTGTGGTTGATGTCCAGTGTTGCTAGCTGAGCGGAAATACATAATCATGTTTGACTTGGTCCCCTCAAAGTTGCGTTGGATTTTCTCCTCAGCATAAAGGTTTAGAGGCCCATCTATCACTGCTTTCCATGTTTGTATCTAGTTTCTGGAGTAAATCTATAGGCTATAATCTGTGTGTTTACATATAGCTGTGTTAAAAATGGCGGGTGCTGGTGTTTTGCGTGCGTTCGGTCATCAGTGTACACTAACGTCACGGGTAGTTCCTATAGTACTGGTTTAGACCCTACTCTGAAGTAGGAGCTAAATTAGTTCCTCCAAATGGAGTTCCTAGAACTAAAGTCGTTCCTAGTCGGCGTGTTCGCACCGCAGGAACATACGGGTACTTTAGCCTATAGCTCTAGGAACTGTGAAAAGGTTCCTCCGGTCGGAAAGCGGCTAATATAAAAGTTATTCTTACGATTACTAAAATCAGTGCCGATTTCACAGCAAAAAGACACGAGCTGAAGGTGGACGTTTGTACAATTATACTAAAAGGCATTTAAAACATTATAAACTAGCAATCAGATAACAGAAATGTGCGTATCAAATATGATACAGTGGGCAGAAGGTGTGAGAAATGATCTGTGTGAGACACTTGGAGAGCTCGAGAAACACAGAATACGGACTGGACGTGGCAGGTTACCTGACTCTCTACCAGAAGTCAATTCACACGAGACTATTAGCTTATTATCAGGGCATTTTTCAATCTTACGATAATCTCTCCCAGCGCAGGAATGTGCCATCTGTAAAGAGTGAGGAATAATTACTGACATGGCTGATTCGGACAGGATTAAAATCATGGAGGAGCTCTGGTAATGATTACATTCCCTCGGTTCACTATATAGACCTAATCCCGTTCGATTAGTTTTTTTCCCCACTTTCCCTCCCTGACCTTTTCTTCTGCCACTGGTTCATTTGTTCTAGTTTCTCGGCAACTCTTTTTCTGGCTCTCTATTACGGTCCTTGACAGTGGATAGGCAGCGGAGAGACTTGGCACTTCATATTTTTGATGATTATGGTCATTTTCGGTGTCTCCGCATGTTCAGACTCTCTCATCTCCCAGAATTCATCTCTCAGTAATAGAGGTCAGGCCCGTATCTTCTACGTGTGTGTCTGTTTTCACCCGTGCCGGCCTTCTCCTGATGAAACCACTGCTCCAGGTGTGACGGTATCGTAATACCAAACGCTGCTGGCTCATTGTCATTTCTCTGAACTATAACTTTAAAAGGGCCGCACTTTTACCTTTCATTCGATTGCTAAATGACCCATCCGGATGGATTTTCACCCCTGCTTCGGCCTTGATGAAAGCCTTTGATGATGGGACACTTATGCCTCTGTGTGGAAACCAAGTCCTTCTCTCTCTTTCTTCGGTTCCTGCTATTCACCGTTTCACAGACAACAGGACACACACCTGTTCTCAATCCCAGCCTGAACTTATTACATTCAGAGCCAGTGTGTGATGTAGTGCTTGAGTCCTGAGAGACACTGGGAAGTGTGCTATTCATTCACTCAAGGTTAAATATAAGAGTCTCGGGAAGACAGGATAATGGGTGATGGTGATGTTATATATTATGAACTCTTTCACTGTGGAAAACTGTTTCATGCGCAATAATTTTTACTCCAGTTGTAAATGCATAGGTATTTTGAACTTGTTCCATGTGGAAAACGTTTGATATGTCTATAGGTCGTGTAAATGTCATAATATTTTGAAAGAAATTTACGCTTTTATTCAGCAAGATTCTGGTTTTAAGAACTCTATAGAAACTCCATAGAAACCATCTGCGACAACTACCAACCACCAAAAATACCTTAGCAACCACCTTGAACACCCCAGCAACCGCCTAGAAACGCCCTAGAAACCACCCAAAATACCCTAGCAACCACCCTGAACACCTTAGTAACTGCCTAGCAACCACCCAGAACACCCTAGCAACCACCCATAATACCTTAGCAACTGCCTAGCAACACCATAGCAACCACCCAGAACACCCTAGCAACCACCCAGGATACCCTAGCACCTAGCATATTCAGCATTCATTCTGCTGATCTGAGTCAGTCACACACCGAGAGTCCGTCAGCCTTCAGCACGAGGCCGAGTGAACGCATGTCAAGGACCCGCTCTCGGCCCTCTGCGCTCGGATGAGGAATAGCACTGTAACTGTCCTGAGCGCTTCAAGTGCTTTTCTTCCGCTTTCCATCTTCTTTCTTCTTCTATCTTCTTTCTTCTTCCATCTTCTTTCTCTCCCTCAGCAGCTGCCTCGTCCCTAGATGCTGATTTTAATTACTTTCTTCTTTTGATTTTGTGCATATCCAATGGAGGATTGAGGGGCACATCTTCTGACGAGCACTTTTTTATATTGGCTCTTATAAGGCCGGCGTTTGAACTCAGGAATGCTAATACACACAATAGAGGCTGCGCGAATGAAAGAGAGACGGGGACGCTGCGGTTTGAATGCGAATAAAGAAGAGAAAGAGAGGAGAAATGGGAGACTGCATACTGAGGAGCCCGCTGTTGGCAAACTGATTTGATTTATTTTATTTCCTAAAGGCGGTTGGCAGGAATGACACCTGAAAGTGCTTTTAGAAACTATATTTAGACAGCATGATAAATCGGGACACTGAGTGAATCAATAGAGTATCATAAACAAGAGTTCAGTTGACTAAGTGAGAGTCTGTTGGCGCTCATGCTAGCAATTCACTTTATGTAAACACAGAGTATCGTATTATTAAAAACCTTTGCTCAGATTATATCTTTCGTGTCATGCAGGGATCGATTGTGCCTAGATATTCAGTTCAAGTTTTCCTTTTGCACACTCTTGGAAAATCGACTTCGATGGTTTCTGTGTTGTTGCCCAAGTCTTTTTGTGATCAAGATAATGTCGACTTGCAAGCTAAAATTAAGTGGAAAATTCACTTTTTTGCCCACTTGCCACAAAGATTTTTACACATATATATATATATAATATTTCATCTTGCCGAATACCATTTCAGATATTGCCATTATACCTGAACTGGACACAGACACACACACACACACACACACGTATTTTCATGTTTTATGGTGACTTTTCATAGACGTAATCATTTTTATACTGTACAAACTGTATATTCTCTCCCCTTACACCAGGGGTGCCCAATCCTGCTCCTGCCGATCGACTGTCCTGCACAGTTCATCTCCAACCCTAATCAAACACACCTGCCTTTAATTTTCAAGCGATCCTGAAGACGTTAATTGGTTGCTTCAGGTGTGTTTGATTAGGGTTGGAGGTGAACTGTGCAGGACAGTTGATCGGCAGGAGCAGGGTTGGGCACCCCTGCCTTACACTAACCCTAAACCTAAACCTACCCATCACACAAAACGTTCTGCATTTTTACATTTTCATAAAGCATCACTTAGTCTGATTTAGAAGCTGTTTTACACATGGGGACCAAAAAAATGTGCCCACAAGGATTTCAGATATTGATATCTTTGTGGGGATATTTTTTCCCTGTAATGTAGGGTTTACCAGGAGACAGACACACACACACACACACGTGATGCTGTATAAATTGTATTTTAAACTATCATCTCTAAAGAGCTAAGAAAGAAAGGTTTTACTTGGCTATAGCTAGAAACAGGTCACAATAGTCTACTAGTCATCCAACAACTAGCTATTATTATTGAGGCTGACTATTTTTTCTGAAGTGTTGACTTTTTAGTTGCTCTACTTACAGTGACAGTGTGCTGTTTTTAGACCCATTTTCACAGTGCAAACCTCTCTGAGAACTTGCATATTTAAATTGGTTTGAATATTCTTTTCTTAGCTTAGCTATTGTTTGTCTAAACGACACGAAATTAGCAGCTTTTCTCTTCTTTCGAGCTTGTTTGAAACATGATCCGTATCACATTATGAGCTCTACGTCCCTCTGCAATTGTTGAGATTTTTTTCTCTTGTTGACCTGACTTTCTCGAATCCTTTCTCGAAGAAAGAAGCAACAAGGCTGAGGCCGATCTGAACTTCCCTTCTGGGCCGAATAAAGAGCGATACAGATGGCCAGGGGTTTATTTCATTAACGTGGAGAAGGGGAGGAAAGCTTATTGGAATTTTTACATTCTGTCAGCACTGTGTAGGTAGCAGCAACACGGGCGTAAAGCAGCGAGTGAATTCATTTCCCCCGACTCTCGCAGCTCAAGAGAAACTTCAAAGGCCAGCGCTAAAAATCTCGGCCAAGTGGATTTGAAAGGATGAGTCTCTAATCTGTTTAAACTTTGCTTGCGCCGTGTATTTTCACGCCGCCTTCCCCACCTCCTCCGCTAACTCGTTCTATTTTCCTTTTCATCATCACTTTCAGGTGCAAAAAGTACCTGTCTCAGTGCATCTGTGTCTTGGTGAATAGAGGTCAACAAAAAAATAAGAAGAAGTTTCTCTTCAGAACCTCAAAGAGGCGCACGATAGTTTTGCCATCAAAATTAGGCTCCATTTAGCTTTCGAGCGTTATCTTGCTGCCTCGTTTCCAGCTCATTTTGGCGCCTATCTGCAGGTTCCCTACCGGGCACAAGCACGCTGTGAGCGTTCCCCGTGTGCCAGCACTTTTGAAATATGTATTAAGGTGAGACACAAGGGGGATTTGGAGCGAAGGGGTTGGACTTATTGTCTGAATATTTGATGATGTTAATGAGAAGCAGAACAGGGCTAAGCACTCAGTGGGCGCGCGAGGAAAGGCCCGGGCTACGGGAATAATGGAAAGATAAAACGATGAAATATTCAAAGGCTGAAGTGTGATGAGAAATGTTCAGTAAAGCGTGACGGAAACGGGCCTAGGCCTCGCATCAAAGACCTTCAACCGAGAAGACTTTTGCGTGACCTTTAAGTTTATGCTTTGGGAGACTTAAGAGCGTTACGTGAGAGTAGAAGTTATTCCACTGAAAGCGACGAATTCTTGTCTCGTTTCTTGTTTTGGGTGTCATTTGACAAATGGTATGAGATAGTAGTTTGATGGATGTTTGATTTATGGAAGGAGGTGGAGATCTGGAGCTAAAATGAAAAGAGTTGGTGTGTAACCTTTCAGAGGAGGAAAGTAAATGAAATATCACTCCTTTATGGATGCCCTTGCAAATAAATGATGACAAATGCTCAGCGTTAGAGAGTAGAGAAAGAGAGATGCTAGATCTGTGAAGAAGAAGTTTTCTTTTGAGATGGTACCGAGGTTTTTAGACTGCATGATGGCAATGGTAATACCATGATATGTAAATATGTGTTGCTGTTTGAATATACTAATATAATATTTACAACATGATATAATAAAAGCATAATTGTGACGTGTTTTTGATTTAGCCGGTTAACTACATACTTTACAAATGAAAATGCTCATTCATTCATTCATTCATTCATTCATTCAATGGTCAGTGAAATAAAGTGCTCAACCATCGTAACGTCTTCATACCAAAAATTACCGGTATGTGTTTTTCTGTTCGGTATACATGTGTACCATTGTTTTAAACATTGCACGTGTTGAACTGAATATCAAACTCCTAGTTTTATAGATAATGAATCAATATCGATTATATTAAGAGCTTATCACAGTATGCAGTGTAGACTAGTTTACGGCTTGGTGTAAAACTGTGTCATTTCTATCAGTTTCACTCATTTGTAGAGTCAGACACTGTGTATACCAGGGGTGCCCAACCCTGCTCCTGCCGATCGACTGTCCTGCACAGTTCACCTCCAACCCTAATCAAACAGTCGATCGGCAGGAGCAGGATTGGGCACCCCTGGTGTATACCATCATTGTCACGATTACCTTGTTTCTGGTTTCATGGACTCTTATTTTGATGTTCTTTTGTCTTGTTGTGCCTTTGTTCAGTTCCTGTCATTTTAGTCTCTGTTCCCTGTGTTTGCATTGCTGTCTTGTTAGTTTATTAGGTATGTCAGCTGATCACCTGCACCTGTCTATCATTGTCATCTAGTGTATTTAAACCCTCAGCCGTCCTCTGTTCATTGTCTGGTATTAACGTTTCAAGCTTGTGTTTCTCTTTATCGTTCCATGTGCTTATTAAATTTGATTTCATCGTTAATCTGCATCAAGCCTCTTGAATCTGGATTATCAAGTCAAGGCAGTCAGTGACAGTCAAACTGCTCAATGTAATGTTGGATCCTTTTGTTGTCCCGTTCATATTGCCAGCTCTCATCCTTTACAAAAAAATCCTTTGTTATTTTCTTAATGTCCAGTCTAATCCGTAATTGGTGAAATAAATGCTGGGTAAATGGAAAGAAACAGAAATGGCAGAGTGATTTATATATATTTTTTAGATCATTTTGCATAACAGAAATAAAGCCTGGTTAAAACCTGTTGCAATTTGCTGTGAACAACTTACACACTGGTTTTGGCTGAACAGCGCACACCATATGTCCTTTGATGACCCTTCATTAGGACTGAACTGCAATTCCCATTGAACATTTTCGATTAGAAGCCCATTAAATTAACCACCCTTGAAATCCTGGCAAGTCCAAAGCGCTTGGCGATGTTGTCACAAGACCCGAGTTTAGGAGGCTGGCGTAAATGGATATGTGATATGGACGAGTGTTTTGCGAGCAGATGTGTTGTGTTGTTTGTAACCGAATGTCGTTTGCGAGCTGGCTTCACACACTCAGTATTGCTTGCACTTACTTTTTTTTTTTGTCAATATTTGAGGCTTTGAAAGCACATTCGTTCAAATGTGAAGTTGCTTCTGATGTGGAATAGACGCAGATTGCATTACTGATGTGTGCTTAATCATTTATTTTAAAAAAAATCTTTCCTTCTACCATCATGGGAACAAAAATAATATATTTTTACTTTCATCCATAAACTTTTAGTAAAACATTGCCTTACTTTAATTGAGTTTCCAGAGGCCTAAAGCTTGAACGCTGGGTTATATTGAAGCTGTTTGATGTGTTGTGGTGCTGCTTTTCTGCCGTGTTTGTTGTTTGTTTACTTTATTTCACTTGCTTCAGATTTTTCTAGTGCGTAATGTTCCTTTTTTTTATAGCTGGTGATGAGTTTTTTCCCCTTTCCTTATTGCCTAGAGGAGTTTGGTTGAGGTTTCACACAAATGATTCACTCACATTAATCCCACAGCCTTGAGCTCTGTGTGGATTCACTTACAAAGTACAAAAAAAACCCTGACAACTGATGAAACTTTGACCACTCGTTTATCCGGCCAATTGGAGGTTTCGCCGTGAGCCAGTCTATTGAGCCACGACGACTAATCAAGTTGAGGTGAGTTACTTTGAGCTTTCTCTGGTTTTGTGCGATACCGCCGCCAGAGGGTTGGCCGGTCCACTTTCATGGTTCAGTCATTAAATACTTGTCATGCTCCCATTGAAATGTAGTTTGGAGGTGAGAATTAGATGAGGAATAAAACTTTATTAATCCTCGGCAGGTTTGCTCGGAGGAAATTGGCGTTCAGAGCTGCCAGGCGACTCATTTCAAGGCCTGTGCTGTAATTGTAGGCATAGCTGCAGGAATGCCTCGCTCCAATCCGGTATTATCTTGTTCACTGTCGCAGCCATTAAGGTCAAAATGACTTGTTTGATAGCAATTGAACGACATTCATCCTGCTCCAAAAAGGCTTTTGAAGCACATGATGGTGTTCTGCTCATGCAAATGTCTAGATGTCTCCATCGCACGTCGACTTCTGATTCATCATATAGTTGCCGGTCACAATGTCCACGTCGATCCTAGACGGATCACGTGATATCTTGGCTGTCAAAGTTAATGGAAGAGATCCACACATCAGGGTCCTGCTGTAATCACCCAGCACTTTCCACTGTGAAAGCTTCCAGATCAAAGAGGACAGACATGAAAGGCATTGGGAAGATTCACCTCACTTCTTTCCTTGGGTTTTCCTTTTCCTGTTCACTCTGATAATGAGTGCTTGACCCTGCAGCATGCATGAGCGGAAGTGTTGGGTGTGACTAAAGCCAAAAATCTACTTAGGTTTTTACGTGTATGCCAGGGAATGCATTGTACAGTGTGCCTCAGGTAAATTTCATCATCAGCATATTAAGCGCACAGATTTTTCAGCTCACATAAAAAGTATACCCATATACGCACAACTACAACAAACCACTGGAGAAGCAACAACAATAGCGGCCATGTTGAAGAGTGCTTGTGTGAGGGGTGAAGAGATTCACAGTTTAAATGTGCACAAAAACACTATTATTAGTCATAACTTTTGGAGATAAATAGCACAGATATTGAAGAAAGATCTTTCTAGTGCACATGCATTAGGCACCTGTGTTCAAGCACGCTATCAAATGTTGTATACTTTGAAATATTACGTTCTCTTGTACAATATGATAAGTGTTCACGCCAAAGTATACTTTAGTCTAAACCCGACATGCTCACCAGCATGGATGAATCCAGCAAACATGCCAAAGGCTCGTTGCTTTAGGGATGCTTTCGCAAAATTCACGACACTTAGGTTTGACTTTAGTGTCAAAGTCAATAAAGTCATTATTCAGTTTATTTTTTTATGTTTGAGCTTATTAATTACAGTCTGAGTAATTCTGAGTCTTGAACTTGTACTCAGCTTTCTAAATATATGTTGGTTATGTGTCTATCCAGAATGAGTTACGAGCAGCAACTTTTTTTTATTTTGGGAATGTCATTTATGCCCCACTTGCCAAAATGAGGGGTGTGCAGTAAGGGGTTAAATGTATTCATTTATTAATGTATGAAAGCATCCAAACTGTCATTTTAATCTGAACTAAATATAGTAACACGTAACAATATGCTTAATATGCTGAATGCACCAGAAACTTTTTTAGGATTTGTTTATGACGGATGTCACCCTACAGGGATTGGCTGTCGCCCCACATTTTTGCCTCGCATTTCAGCATTTCTCATCTTTTTTGAGGTTTCTTGTCAACTAACGTCTCTCACCAAAACACGAAACTGATCCGTCATCCCATATTTGTCACCGGTTTATTTGTAACCATCATTAGCATTTCAAAACAGGGCAGACAAACAGTCTCTGTTTCTGGCAGGACACGTCCATCCTTATCTCCTTATGTCCATATACAGAAACAACAATGAAGGAAGAAAATTGAAGCAAGTATTATATTGCAAATTTGTGATAGAGCAGAAATAAACTGGGCCTGTAGCGCAAACACAGTCCTTGAACAATTTGTGCACTTGAGATAACAGGCCTGTGGATGTTCTCAAAACCCCACAATCTCTGTTCCTCAGACTGGAGCGCTGCTTCTGTGAAGGTCACGCTAAACTCTATTTCCAGTCCTTTTTTAAGTTATGTTTTGTTTATGCATTTTCTCTAAAACGACAAAGACTGTCATGGATGTGAGACATATGCTGGACTTTGTTCTGTATTTGATAGGAATAAAAATGAGTGTTGGTTTATCTATTAAGTGAGTTTTCCAACAAACGTTCCAACAATTGCACATAAAATGCAACCGTTTGCTACAATTTGTACATTCTTCAATTGTATGTACAGTATGTCTGATATTGTGTTAGTTATTAGTACACACCAAGAAAAGAATGATTAGTTATTGATTAAATGATTAAAGAATGCATTTGTGTGCGGTACAGAACTAGAATTTGATTCTGATTCTGAATCTACATCTTTAGTATACTAATTCTTCTGATTGTTAATTATTGATTCTGAGTTCAAATTAATGTACTATATTGTGATTATTCAGATTCTCAATTTACTTATTTTGAACGTCATGATTTCTTCTGATTCTCAGTCTACGGATTCTGAATTGTATGATTCTAGTTCCAAAAATCTTCTGATTCTGAATCTACTGATATTATTATTTTTAACCTACGTTTACCTCTCAGTCTATAGATTTTGAATTGTGTCCGATTCCAATTCTTCTGAATTTGCATCTACTGAAAATGATTTTAATTGTGAAACTACTGATTCTGATTCACTGATTCGTATTCCGTTGATTGGACTGACGTTTACCAGGGTAGATCTGGATCTTCCTATGGTCACCTGAAGCTACTGTGCAGAAATGGAAATTATGGTCATTTCTTAAACCCTCTGAAAGCAGTGTTTTTGTCATTATCTCCCTCTCCAGTGAGGACTGATCTGACCCGTGAGGACTCTTGAAACAGCCAAGAGCTGGAGCTGCCAGATAAAACTGCAGTTTAGTGTCTATTCATGGAGCTTCAGTGCATTTAGGCCTAAAGACGGGGCTCTTAAGTCCCCATAAATACTGTGCGATTTATAAACAAATACCCCGTTTGATTACGAGTGCAGGCTGAAGTGAGAGTGAGCTTGTTTGCGTGGCAGCTCTCCAGTTGAGGAGTGTGTGCGCTAAAGCAATCGAGTCACACAATTAGCAAACAGACATGCATCTAAACACAAAGAACTGTCAGTCAAAAACAACTGGATGAAAGCCAATGATGCTAAAGAGATTTGTGTCAAGAACTTACTAATTATTATTAGGCTCATAGAATCATATTATCTCAGCTATTTTAGTCACTTGAATTTGCTAATCTTTTTCAAACTAGCAACATGCTTTACAAATAAAGGCAGTGGCTCTTTACGCTAAGGAAAAATAGCAGTATTTTCTTTGCACTAAGTGTAAACAGTTGTACGGTGCGATTTGCACCTTATTGTAGTAAACATATTGAGTGTATATGATTATATTTATTAACATCATAAATGGATGCTGCCTTATTGGGACATTACTTGTCCCAACCCTTAAAGCCCTCCTCTATTATTTTGCAAATATTTTCTTAATTTTTATTTAGCTGATAAAGGTGAAAAGGGATATGAATGAGTTTGGAAAAAGGTGGATTCGAACTCGGGTCGGTCGCGTCAAAACCTAAAGCCACCGGCCTTACTCTCCAATTATCCGGTTGTCACATGGGTTTCTTTTGAAATTGTGTCTGGCTCAATCACACAATGGTTTGCAGAGTTTTATAGGTGGGATGTTGGCACTCGGTGTAAACAGACACTCTGAAATATGTCTAGGTCTCTTTATTTCCTAAAGTCTGTTTGGTCTCCAAAAGCTGCAATCTTTCCAACTGCAAGAGAGCGAGCCGAGCGAGTCTCAGTAACGCGGTCTCTGTAGCGAGACGAGTAATGGTCATGGTGATAAGCAGTCTGTCAGCGCACTGCCTGGACCGTCTTAAGGGCATTTATTTGACATGCTTTAATTGGGCCAAAGAAACAAATGAGAAGTCAGTTTGAATTAGACTAATCATAAACCGTATTAAAATCAGAGCATGAACGAGAAGGACAGTAGAAAAATTGTAACTAAACCCCTCCGGTCACAGTCCTGCCTGGTAGCGAGGAGTAAATAGCCGAATGTAAACCAGAGAACGCCATCGTTTACAAATCAAGAGACTCAAGCTGCTTCACACAATAGTGTCTCTGTGTCGGCCTGACTCACGCCTGCATGTGACTGGCTGGTTTCATTTATTCCGGTGGATGTGTGAACAGTTAATGTCGGCAGAAATCCAATCCAATCCAATCCAAACTTTATTTGTAAAGCACATTTAAAACAACCAAAGTTGACCAAAGTGCTGGACACTGACATGATTTCGGACAGATTATAAACACATGAGTAACAAAAAACTAACATTTAAAACAAGGGACAAACTAGAAAACCTCATGCAGGTTTAAAGGCCAATGAATACAAATCAGGACAAAAGCTGATGAATTAACCTCTCAGTGCAATTTTCTCCTTTTTTCAGCATTGCAGGGGTGTGTGTTTCCGAACGGTTTCCCACAGGGCTCGTGCTCAAAAGCATTCTTTTCAAATGTGTTATAGCATGTCATAATTTCTCACTTTCTCTCAGAATAGGAGTCGACCCAGAGGAATATTTTATTGCTCTTTCATAGCTCTGGAGACTTTCTGTTGTTTCATTTTCCATGAGAGAAATAAAAATAGACCGAAATGAGACCTTTGACATACAGCACAGCGGGAGTAGAGCTATGACATGAATGTGGATAGAGTTGTTGCTGCTTGTTTTGATTTTTATATAACCAATTTTGAACCGCAGACTTTCATATCTTGTAAATCTGAACAAAACTTAAGATACAATTGTGTGTGTGTGTGTGTGTGTGTGTGTGTGTGTGTGTGTGTGTGTGTGTGTGTGTGTGTGTGTGTGTGGGGTGGGGTGGGGGGGGGGTAGATTAGTACTGTTTTATTCTGCTTTTTGACAAATGGTCAGAAATACTGAAATTAATCACAGTTATTTCATTATATGCTTTGTCCGGTTTATACATCTATGGCCCTCTCTACACCGGGTATTGAAATGTGTTTTGGTCGATCGGATCACTAGTAGACGAGACAGACACATTCCCGTTTACACCTGTTTTTTTAATCCATCTCTTTTGTCCACTTTCATCCACTTCTGTTCTGATTTTTTTCGAGGGCAGTGTCTATGGGCGGGGAAATGTATGTTTTTAATTTATTTATTTTTTCAGATCTTTCGATATCATGGACAAATTGAGCTTGCTCAATTTACATATGAACGTGTCCAGAGACGTACTTTAGTTTCTGCTCTGACAGTCTCAAGATCAGCCAAACACTGTGATTGTGTGTTAGAAATCAGGAATGGTGGGATAACATTATACTTGGTACGTTCCCATAATGTTTACGCGTTAGGTCAGTAGACGGAGAGTAAGACGGTGTTTTGCGGCTGTTTGAACACATTCGACCACTTGAGCGTTTACACTATGAGGGCAATCCGGTCAAATAGAAGTGGTCGAAAGTGGACAAGCTCAAAACGTTTTAGACCCCGTTTACACCTGTAGTTAGTGTAGTCCACTTGTGACCCGATCGACCAAAACGCATCTTAATACCGGGTGTAAACAGGGCCTAAAAGTACTGATGGATGGATGGATGGATGGATAGATATTTAGATTTAGATTAAGCAAGCTTTCATTATTTGCCTAAAGTTATGTCAAATAGATTGAAGACTAAAAATGTACTGTTTAATGTTTTTAAACATTATTTTATTAACTTTATTAATTTAATTAATTTTCATAATTTCATAATGTATTTTACGAGTCAGAGTATGTTTGTACATGTGTGCTGAGCAGAGATCTGGGATGAGCTATATTTTGCATACAAGTATGTGTGCAATGTAACGCGTTCACTGAGCAGGGATGTTCCACTAATGATGATACTTCATTTGGCATGTTCTTTACAAGGAAAGGAATGTTTCAGCTGATGCAAATGTACCACTAATGTATACACAGAGGGATAGTGGATTGTACCATGTGTAGGCATGAGGTATACATTCCATTTTTAAACATAAGCAACATGTTTTTCTACCTTACAAGGAAGGTGTAAGTCCCTCAGTGGTGTATATAAGCTCAATCTTTACTGTACCTACTCAGAGAAACATAAAGGCCTGACGAGGTGAGAGGAAGGAGACACATAAAGGCATGATGGGTTGAGGGATAGAGAAATGGGGAACAGAGAAATCTGGAATGAAGACCACCTCGCCTGTAGCCTTACTCGTCTATGCCTGTTTCTTTCTGTCTGACATATGTATACAAGTAATACATAGAAATCTCTTGGCAAATATCTGGAGTAGCTTCCATGATTCAACCATAATGGGGGAAAGCATGATTTTCAAATCTACACCAGCATGATTAACACAATATTGTCTCTCTGTCCCTCAGCTGGTGGTGGTGTATGAGGAGCAGGATCCTCATCATGGAGGCGACGGCACCAGCGCCAGCTCCACGGGAACCCAGAGTCCCGAACTCTTCAACACAACTGAGCTCAACTCCAGCAACCTGTCCGCCTTCCAGCCCTACCAGACCAGCAGCGAGATCGAGGTCACGCCATCAGCCCTCAGGACCAGTGAGTTACCGGCCAATGCAGAGTTGTGTTGAACTCGCGTCCTAACAAGATGCAATGTGACAAGTTCAGTGTCTGTCCTCTAGTGAAGCGTGGATCGTGGTTATATCCGTGGACTCATAAAAATAACATTCCAATTAATTGCGGGTGGATGAGGTAAATCATTAATGATGGAAATATTAATGCGTTTAAAGCTTAATCTTTCATCAGGCACTAATTAGCGGACTCTCATTAAGCTCTGCACTTGTGGGGTCCACTTGTTTGAACAGCGATGAAGGCTAAAGAGATCCGAGAGGTATTTTAAAAAGGAGAATTAAAACTAAAACAAAAGAAAGAAAGAAAGAAATGTACCGTTTGGGAGCATTTTTAGTGAAGTTCTGAACCAGTATGAATTAAGGGCTGGGTATGTAATGTATGCATATATGACAATAAACTAATAAAGCCTATAACCAGCCTTAGCTTGGGCTGAACATATTTCTTGTGTGTGTGTGTTCGGGAAGTTGCAGTGACGGAAACTGACGGAAAAGCTTGTGTTTAGACTATTAAGGAAATGCAATTTTGTCAAAGAAGAACTTTTACTTTAAATAAATGTTCATTTTAAAAGCAGAATACTTCAGAGTAATATGTTATCATTTCATCACACTTAACTCACTTAAATCAGAGAGAATCATAAGTGTGGGGGATGATTTATTTTTGACAGCAGATTCGGGTGACGTCAGATCTGATCCGCACATCTCTACTGTCCACACTGAACGAGAATTTGAAGACAGAATGATGAAGGATTTTGGTTTAGTTAGATTTCATTGTGGGTGGAGATACTCAGTGAGATACAGATTCTGATTCTAAATTTACTGAAGCCGAATATTCTGATTAGGATTTTTACTGTACTGATTCTGATTTGATTTTTCTCATCATTAGTCAGCTGATTCTGATTTGAAATCTACTTAATTTCATTGTTCTGAATCTTGTGCTTTTGATTATGATTATAAAAGTAGTGATTCTGTTTGGATTCTTCTGATCGTCAGTCTGCTGGTTTTGTTCTGAGTCTTCTGATTTTGATGCTAATTTTGAAAGTATGATTCTGATTTGATTCTTCTGATCGTTAGTCTGATGACTTGAATCTGATTTAGAAAGTACTGATTCTGATTTGATTCTTCTGATAGTCAGTATGATGATTTTGATTCTGATTTTGAATCTACTGATTGTAATTCTGATTCTTGACCTGCTCATTGGACCGAAACTCAAATTAACATGAAAGAGATACTTAATTACTTAATGAAATTGTGCTATTTTCACAATATGTATTGCTTTCTGTGAATCACAGCACATTGGCGTTTCATTTACCAGCAGCAATGTTGCAAAAGTTGTGAAAAACTTTATCTTGAATCTTGCCTTGTCATACATTAGTTTGTTTCTTCTGAAACTATAGTGTGATCTCTGAGGAGAGGAGGTGTGTGAGTTGGTAGAGAACAGTGTGCGCTCTGTGAAAGTTGTGTTTGACACTGGACGTACAGGGACTGACCTTGACAGGGGTCGAGTGGGCAGGTGAACCCGTCGAGGGAACAGCAAGACACACTCAGTCAGGTGTGGAGAGAAGAGAGAAGAGCTATGATTAACTGTGACAGCTCAGACCGGCCTGAGCCACACACACACACACACACACACACACTCAAGAGTTCACATCATAAGGCCTCATTTCAACATATATTTGTCAGTTCCGATTTTGTGATTGAATAAAGAATAAAGCTTTGGAGAAAGTGCATTTATTTCTAATTTTATGATGTGGTATAGTGCATATATAGTGCATTTATGTGCATAGAAACATGATGTTAATAGAACAGAGGAGCGATTGTGAAATGAACCACACGTTGCTCTTCAAGAAAACAGCCTCTATTTCTGTCCGGATCTCTTTCCACACTGATAGTCCTACAGGTGAGTGTGTTCCCATGCTACCAGGCTCTTCTTTAGTCTGCGTGAACCGTTGATTGTGTGTATTGTTGTGCTTTGTAAGCCGCCGCAGAGGGAGGTCTGCAGTGTGAATTCCCCAGTATCATGTGAATGCTGCCAGCGCAAATTCAATTCTTCTAGAAATATTTGTATTTGTACAACAGCAAAATACACATTGCAGATACTCTCCCAAAGATCCTGTTCAATCAGCTAGACTAATTAGTTAGCAACATCCACAAACCAGTTGGATATTCAACTGGTTTGTGTGTGTGAGAGTGTGTGTATATATATATATATATTACAGTACATTACATTATTCAACTTTTTTGCATCACAACATTAAAAATGTAATATGTAAAAGAGGTCTTGTACACATAAGTTCACTTTGTCGATACTGACAAAAACACACTTGCTTTGTTCCAAAACATATTGAGCTGCCTTCCAAAACTGCATTTTAATGCACTCCCAACACCAAGTCTGTTCCATACTCATATTTCTAAGGCTCCCTGCTTTAACCAAATTCTGTTTGTATCCTTCAATCCCAGAATGCATTGCAACTAACTTTCTCTGCCAGCGTTTTAGTTTTAAGTTCCCAGCATTTTTGATCATGTTCACAAAACTTTCATGGCCTCCTAAATATGTTGTTTTATGAATATGTAAGCAGTCGATATATCAAAAGAAAGAACAGAGGCTCTGCTATTTTTATTCTAGCTTCATTCTTTTGTATCAACAATTAAATGTCAGAACGATGATCAAAACATAGATCAAGTAGATGTAGTCCATCAACCCCCCCCCCAAAGCTTCACAGTCATTAGCTCTGGGGTTCAACAATTCATTCGGTATCATTAGGCAGTTTTGATTTGCTGTTGAATGTTTGATGATCATGTTAGCTTAATTGTGCATAAACATCTTCTATCAGCTCCTTCTGGTTTATGCAGATCATTTACTCCAATTGTTTTTGGATCCGGAGGTTCAGTAGTCTTTCAGAAGATGCGTTACAGCGCTCTCTATCGTATAACAGTGAAAACACGGATTCCCCTGGAAAAAATTGTCAATGGCAGGAAAGCGCTGTGGCAGAAACAAATGAAAATCTTGTCAATGGTCAATTGTTTGTTACATTTATATAGCGCTTTTCTGGGCACTCGAAGCGCTTTACATGGAAGGAGGAATCTCCTCAACCACCACCAGTGTGCAGCATCACCTGGATGATGTGACGGCAGCCATATTGCTCCAGAACGCCCAACACACACCGGCTAACTGGTGGAGAGGAGACAGTGATGAAGCCAATCAGTATATGGGGATGATGAGGATGCCATGATGGACAGAGGCCAATGGGCAAATTAGGCCAGGACGCCGGGGTTACACCCCTACTCTTTTACGAAGGACATCCTGGGATTTTTAATGACCACAGAGAGTCAGGACCTCGGTTTAACGTCTCATCCTCGTCCCCAACACTATACTGACTACACTGACCCACACAGACAGGGTGAGCGCCCCCTGCTGGCCTCACTAACACCTCTTCCAGCAGCAACCTGGTTTTCTTACGAGTCTCCCATCAAAGTACTAACCAGGCTCAGCCCTGCTTAGCTTCAGTCTTCTACTGGGTGTAATGGCTGCTGGCTACATGCCACACAGCAGGACGATACCACCTTCCCATACGACTTATTCTGTTTCCAAATCTCCTCATTTCCACGATTCTGAATCACAGAGTTTGCCCTCAATGACCAGCTTGATTACAGATAACCGGCTCTCCTCATCAGTCTTTCTCACTGTCTTATAGTGATGATAGATAAATAGTGAGAGCTGTTCTTGATGACTTCCCAAAAAAAAAAAAAAAAAAATCCTGCCCTTCCCCAGGAGAACTGAGATGGGCGTTTTATTCCAGCAATAACACAGAAATCCCAGCTGCAGTAGCGGCGCGATGGCCCTCGAGTTCGGCTGCCGAAACATGTAATCACAGACATTCAGAGTTTTCGTCTTGCCGAATTTGCATTGATTGTTCCTCTTCGAAGTAAGAGAAGGGGAAATGAGAACTCTTCCCTCACGTTTGATTATTTAAAAAAAAGAAAAAAATCTTTCAGCAGAGGTCAGGGCAACTAATAATTGGATTGGTGATGAGATGTAAATTATGGTAATGAATGTAATTTGCTTGTAATTATACAGAATCAGGCGTTCGTCTGACTTGTCTGACACCAAAGCGTAATCTTGCAAAAAGTCGAGAGAAATAAAGAAAACTTTGGAGCTTTCTGACGCTGTTGGCTGGTGTTGAATCTTAATGAAGGTGCGCTGGCATTGGTCTGTCTGGTTTATTTCCAGCAGTGCAGTGGCAGAGCGAGTGTTTGTAGTGTGTAGTGTGTGTCGAGGCCTGTGCACTGAGCAGGGGAGGTCCCTGGTGGGCTCAGAGAGGCAGGCACTCATTAGTACGGGAGTGTGTTGCGTTCAGGTGCTCTACCCTGGGGCTCGCTGCCTCTCTCCGTCGCACTTCTGGATCTTTTCAGCTTAGCTCCAATAACTCTCCATATCCCTCTCGCTCTCCCTCATTACCAAGCCTCCTCCTCTCCTTACGCTCGGCATAACATCATATCCCATCATGCACTTGGGCGAACCACTTTTTCAGTTGTTTATGTAACCATCTCATGAAACATGGGATAGTTCACACAAAAATGAAGATTCTTTCATTTATTCACCCTCATGCACTTTTAAAAGCTTATGATGTTATTTATTATGGGAACTCTACAATAATTGATGGGCGGAATGGAATGTTCACGTTAATTGCTGAAATCCAAACAATATCTGTCTATATTTTAGTAATATTGTGAAATATTATTACAGCTGTTTTCTATGTAAATGCAGTATTTATTCCTGTGATCAAAGCTGAATTTTCAGCATCATTACTCTAGTCTTCAGTGTCACATGATGCTTCAGAAATCATTCTAATATGATGATTTGATGATCAAGAAACATTTATGATTATTATCAATGATGGAATCAGTTGTGCTGCTTCATATTTTTGTGGAAAAGTGATGCGTGTATACTGGACAAACATTAAAGTAGTACTTATTGCTTGTGCACTATATTTCAATGCCGTCTAAAGTCACATGGATACAGGAACAGGAACTCAGTTCCTCACACAATAATATAATGTGACTTTAGACGGCATTGAAATATAGTGCACAAACAAATATGTACTACTTTTTTTGGACATTTTATGGTGTTGATTGTTATACCTCATATGGAAAGAACAGCACAAACATTCTGCAAAATATCTCCTTTTGTGTCCTTTAGAAAAAAGGAAAGCCATGTTCGTTTTGGAACAACATTCATTTTTGGCTTTTGAAACAGTCCTGCTGCTCCATCCAGAAATCATGATAACATACAGCCACTTCCAAGAAGGATGGAAATGACTCGCCTGATCTGTGATATCCCACTGCTTTGGTATCAGAACCTCAGAGATGTTTTTTGCTTTTTGTTTTAATGTTTGTCCAGCAATACTGCCCCCCCCCCCCAGCCTCGGGGGTGTTTCCAATCTGACGGCCGTCTGACTCGGGGATATAAACGTGGTGATGTTTGACAAAGGCTTCCCCGATGACACACCAGATCCTCAGCCATTAGGAGATTGCCTGCGGGGAAAAGTGCAGACACCTGCGGGCAGGCCAGCGTTTATATAATCAATTTGTTGTGTGGCTGGCCGCTCCCCCGCTTCCTCTTAAGCTGTGGTCTGGTAGAAGTCATTAGGAGGACATGTAGGGACATGGATACCACACAATGACAATATTATTTGTGAAAGATAGAAATTTGTGAACATTCTAGCTAGATATTCACATTATTTGAAGACATTTGGTCTCATTTACTAATCCTGGATTGTATGTATGCGCATATATACAGATGGCTGATCAGAGGTGTGTAATCTCGGTCTGTGTAAAAGGTGTTTTTTGTGTTTGCCCTTGTTTTTTTGGGGATGGTACATTCATGCGCATACACACGTGTTGTGAATCAATTGGACATTTTTCATGAGAAGTTCTCCTGTGCGTAGAAATACAAATAAATCATGCAATTATTAGTAGGGCTGGGTATCGAGACAGGTGTCCTGATTCGATTTGATTCTGATTCACAAGACCTCAGTTCGATTCAATTTGATTCTTGATTTTCATTTTGATTAAATTAATTAAATTATTACATTTTCACTGGCCCCACCACAAAAAAAAAAAAAAGTAATAAATGAATAAAATAGTTATTGTTTTTGTTATTTTTGGCCCATGTGTCCTTGTATTGTAATAAATAAGGTTTTGACATCCAAAATTAGATACGAGTGAAATTTAACCATTCTCAATTCCAATTTCGATACCACAGCTAAAACTACTAATATACATTTCAAAGATTATTAAAGACAAGTAAACAGTCATATATTTATATATATATATATATATATATATATATATATATATATATATATATATATATATATTAGGGGTGGCACGGTTCACAAAACCCACGGTTCGGTTCGTATCACGGTTTTAGGGTCACGGTTTTCGGTTCTGTACGGTTCATGTTGTTGTTTTTTCTTTTAATCTTTAACACTCCAAAAATTTACTTCAGCATATGATATATAGCTGAATTATCTAATTATTTATTTATTTATTTCATAAATGGGGTGTGTTTGCAAAACGCAGCTTCTCATTTCCCATTCTGAAGTAATATGAGTGAGCAGTCACCCTGAGGAAACTTTCAGTGGCCCTGGAGGTCCATCATCTGTAGAGCTACGTGGGCTGTGTTGGACCGTTATTTGTCAATTTATCCTCGTGTCTCGTCATCATAGGCGGGACATGTCCCCACCATTTTTTGCCAGGGTTGATATTATCTTGCAGCACGGGTGTACCAATACAAATAAATAAAACATTTCCAGTTAACTAGCAAAGTATTTGTTTCATTCGTTTGTTAAATAAGAAGCAATTTAGCGCTGAAATGTGTTTTTTTAATCAAGTGATCAAAGTGCTCGTTGCAGTTGCGATCAGTGGTGCTGATACAGTGTTCTCGTGGCTCGCGCACACACCGCAGCGGCCGCACATTCATCACTCGGACGCGCGCTTCAATCCATTGAGGAGACTCAAGGCTACTCGTTCCGATTAAATAATAAAACAAAATTCATACAAATCGGTCCCTGCTTGATATACAACCGCTGATAAACATAATCGGTTTTGATAAAGAAAAAAATATATACGAGCGCAGATTAGAACTCAGAACCTTTGATACGCTTGGCAAGTTCTGCCACTGGACCATTAGGCTACGTGGAACAGTCGATCTATGTAGCCTATTTATTCACATGAAAAAAACAACATATAGTGGAGTAGATCTCATTAAATGTCTAGGTAAACTCAGTGTACTATATAAATCGATTGCTGGACATTGTAATGTAATTCTACATATGTCTGATTTATGATTTAGCATTGTATTAGCACGGGCACGAGGCTACATTGCGCATGCGTCGAACCGTGCAAACCGCGCGACGCACACGCGCACCGAACCGAGACAAGCGAACCGAACGGTTCGGATGTTTTTTCATGTACCGTGCCACCCCTAATATATATATATATAAAATAGTTTTCAAGTACAGAAATTTATCAAATGTAAAATAACACTGCAACTAATCTTTACTGTACAAATTAAATAAAGGTTAATGCTTATTAAAGTTACAAAAACATAATTCAGTGAAGAGCAGGGAGTGATATTTTTGTCTTTTGTCTTTTGATTAACATTAAGAACACAGACAGCAGCAGGAATATTAGGCTTCTGCCACTTTAAGACTAATGCAGGAATATTAGGCTTCTGTCACTTTAAGACTAATGCAGGAATATTAGGCTTCTGTCACTTTAAAGGGATACTCCACTTTTTTCGGAAATAAGCTCATTTTACAACTCCCCCAGAGTTAAACAGATGAGTTTTACCGTTTTAGAATCCATTCAGCCGAACTCCGGGTCTGACGGTACCACTTTTAGCATAGCTTAGCACAGATCATTGATTCTGATGAGTCCAGTAGCATTTCTTTCAAAATGACCAAAGAGTTTCAATATTTTTCCTATTTAAAACTTGACTCTTCTGTAGTTAAACCGTGTACTAAGATCGACGGAAAATGAAAAGTTGCGATTTTCTAAGCCTATATGACTAGGAACTACTCTCATTCCGGCGTAATAATCAAGGAACTGTGCGGCCGTACCATGGGTGCAGCAGGCGTAATGATATGACGCAGCGCCTGAAAATAGTCCCCAGCTCGGTAACTTCTTCCAACGTGACCGGGACTAAGTTTGTCTAACCTATTAGACCTATTTTCAGGCGCTGCGTCATATCATTACGCCTGCTGCACTCATGGTACAGCCGCACAGTTCCTTGATTATTACGCTGGAATGAGAGTAGTTCCTAGTCATATAAGCTTAGAAAATCGCAACTTTTCATTTTCCGTCGATCTTAGTACACGGTTTAACTACAGAAGAGTCAAGTTTTAAATAGGAAAAATATTGAAACTCTTTGGTCATTTTGAAAGAAATGCTACTGGACTCATCAGAATCAATGATCTGTGCTAAGCTATGCTAAAAGTGGTACCGTCAGACCCGGAGATCGGCTGAATGGATTCTAAAACGGTAAAACTCATCTGTTTAACTCTGGGGGAGATGTAAAATGAGCTTATTTCCGAAAAAAGTGGAGTATCCCTTTAAGACTAATGCAGGAATATTAGGCTTCTGTCACTTTAAGACTAATGCACGGATCCAATATAATGATACACACGCGTTTCTTCTCTACTGATACTTAAGCTATAACTGACTATGTTTACTTGGATATTCGCAAAGGTGGGCATTTTGAGATACATTTGTGTGAATTTGTCCGTTTTAGTGCAAGGAGACATGCAAGAGAATTCATGTGGTTATTTGCACGCTGTCTGAGTCGGCAGCTGTGTGTGTGTGCTTCGAGTGTGTGCGCGTATAAAACTTCTCACACAGCGCACGCAAGTTCTCTTTCACCTGAATGCTTATATTTGCAAGGCTTGAAAACGTGTGAAAATGCTAAAGTTTCGTGCCCATGCAGCTCTGGTCCGATCGGGACACTGAGAGCTCCTTCAACTCTCTGGAACGTCTTTCACGCTGAAAGGTGAACCTGCATCCGTCAAGTTCAGCCCTGAATGAATGACAGGATCGCCGCTATAACATCCAACAAGGCAAATAAGAGGATGACATCTAGTGGAGATGACTAGTCAATCAGATATGTTCAAATTAATATTTGGAAATAAATATAAAATACAAAAAAAGACTGATTCGTGGCTTTTGAGAATTGATATCAAATCGGCCACACACACACACAAAAAAAAGATTAATCGAGGCTGCTTAATGTCACCGTTTCATTCCAATGTAGGAAATTGCAATAATTTAAGCCTCACGAGGAATAATAGTCAATTTTACAATAGTAACTTTTCTGAAATGAGGCAGCCTCAGTGATGTATGTAGGCGACACATGTGACCTCCGGAGGAGAAATGAGACACAATGTTGCTTGTGGTTGCTAATGTGGTCTGAGTGGTTGCTAGGGCTTGCTATGTGGATACTAAGATGTTTTGGCTGGTTCCTCATAAGCCAAGTCCAAAAAAGATACTTTAATAATAAAATATGTCATTTCTTCCCCCGGTCTGTGCAGCTGTAGTCCACGATGAGATATGTGGGTCAACTTGCCCCGTCAAAATCACAATCGTAATAGTAATTTTGTGTGCACATTTCACAACACATTAACGACACTTGTGTGTTCGTGACGCTAAATGAAAAAGAAAGTCACAATACAAAAAATATATCAAGTTATACAGTATTTCAAACAGTTAAAATGAATGAATTGAGACAAACTGACCTGCAACATAATATTTGTTTAAATCTCTAACATGAGTAACAGCAATAAAGTATCAATTGCACATGAAACTTGAACATTTACAAAATAGAACAGCGACTGTATTACAATTGCACACATGTATTTTAAATTGCACATGCTAATTCTTACGTCACCAAATTTCATCACTTCATCCACAGTCTTTCAGAACCTCTTCTTCTCGTTCTGGACCAAAGGCTTTGACTTCAATCTTACTTTCCTCTAACACCAAGAGCAGAATCAGTGTGCTGATGTGCATGGCTGAACGTGTGTGATTGCCCATCTGTTTTGTGTTTTGTTTTTGTGATTGTGTCATTTGCACTGCGAGTTTCTCTCTGTAGGTCCAACCATCACGTCTCCTCATGCTAATCAGGCTAGCCCTCAAGCATGCCGAACAGACCTCCAGCCAGACACTGGAATGCCCTGAAAGCACCCGCTCGAATCAAGCTGCATGCCACTGGCGCTTCACAAAGTGACTTCTTGCTCTTTGTCATTGAAGTGCCTTTTCGGGGGAGTGTTGGAGCAGTGGTTTATTAGCTGTGTCATCTCTTCATCACGCCACCCAGCTCCATTAGCGACACAACACAAATGAGCACGCGGGGAGGGGCGGAGCCTCGACACCGGAGTGGGCGGGAAGCTTGCCTAATTCACACTATTAGTCAAAGAACTATAAAAGTGACACAGTTTAATCTAAAGCTTATTATGGCTGATAATTGTTACCATTTATACTGTAAAACAGGGGGAAATATTTAATGAGGTGTGACAGCTGCAGAGAGACTAAAACACTTCCTTTGCGGACAAGACTGGTTTACTACAGAGAGGGCATTTAGCAGTGTAAAACAGGGAACGTCACGTTTATAAATACTATGATGGTACCAGATTGTAATCTGTACTGTAGCGCTTCGGTAGTTATCGTAGTATTGAATTATTAGCGTTTTCATATACCATGGGATTTCCATGATATTGTATCTTTCAATATTAAATATGTAATTGGGCATGCTCTTTTTTGCCTATTTTAAAATTAGGATTACTATAATCTAACACTCATTAAAGTTAATCTATAAAAACACTAATCAGTTAATTACACTGTTAAATGTAATGTTCAACACATGTTAAAATGAATATCCATTTTCCATACATCCACACATTATAATACTGATTCATACATTCACTTTTTAGCATTCAAAATTATTGTTTTTTATATTTTCATATCATGTAAATAATTATAGGTTAATTGGTATCAGCCAGAATTTTGATATCAATGCATTCATGCATACAACTTTTTTTTAAACATTTTTGTTTGTATACTGAACACTCTGATCAGATTAGCCATAACCAGATCATTTAAATATTTTACAAATTAATAATTAATAACAAATGATTTTACTATAAGTATATCCAACCTTACTGGGATTCATAAGAGTACACTCACGTAAACTGTTTACAATATAGCAAATCTCAACTGATTGATTGTTATATTGTTAAAAATAATAATTTATATTATCACCATACAATACATAAATGTCAACACACACACACACACACACACACACACACACACACACACACACACACACACACACACACACACACACACACACGTGTATTTAGCAAATCTCAACTGATTGATTGTTATATTTAAAAAAAAAATATATATATATATATATATATATATTATCACCATACAATACATAAATGTCAACACTCACACTCACACTCTCTCACACACACACACACACACACACACACACACACACACACACACACACACACACACACACACACACACACACACACGTGTATTTAGCAAATCTCAACTGCTTGATTGTTATATTGTTAAAAATAATAATTTATATTATCACCATACAATACTTTAACATAAACACACACACACACACACACACACACACACACACACACACACACACACACACACACACACACACACACACACACACACACACACACACACACACACACACGTGTATTTAGCAAATCTCAACTGATTGATTGTTATATTTAAAAAAAAAAAAATATATATATATATATATATATATATATATATATATTATCACCATACAATACATAAATGTCAACACACACACTCACACTCTCACACACACACACACACACACACACACACACACACACACACACACACACGTGTATTTAGCAAATCTCAACTGCTTGATTGTTATATTGTTAAAAATAATAATTTATATTATCACCATACAATACATAAATGTCAACACACACACACACTCACACTCACACACACACACACACACACACACACACACACACACACACACACACACACACACACACACACACACACACACACACACACACGTGTTTATGTAGCAAATCTCAACTGCTTGATTGTTATATTTTTAAAAATAATAATTTATATTATCACCATACAATACTTTAACATAAACACACACACACACACACACACACACACACACACACACACACACACACACACACACACACACACACACACACACACGTATGTAGCAAATCTCAACTGCTTGATTACTTGTATTCAACAAGTGTCATGAGGCATGAAGATATTATAAACATCAACATCATGATTTTCTCTAGAACTGATTGAAACAACGCAAATATAAATAAATCGTCTAGCGACTCACACTGTTTCACACAGCTGCATTGTTTCACAGGTTAACAACTCACATTTTTTTCTTCAGCTCTTAGATTAAAACCGTCTTGTTTTGTCTGCTATAATCCGTTTAAAAGCATTGTTGTGTTGTGTGTGTGTGTGTGTGTGTGTGTGTTCTTATCCAAAGTTTTTCTGCACTAAACACTTTCCACCTCCATTCAGCTTCTCCTCTCTCTTGTCCTCCTCAGCACTAACATGCTAAGTCAACATGTGTGAAAAAAACGGGCAGATCCAGCTCAAAGTGCATCAGTGTGTGTGTGTGTGTGCGTGTGTGTGTGTGTAGCACCTGCTCAGCTCTTCAGCAGAGACACGTGGAGGATCATTAGCAATGTCACACAGTCATCTGCATTCATCGGGCACGATGCATCTCAAGTCCTTAATTCAAAGACTGACTACAAAGCCAAGTTCACTTCAGTGGGATCAACTTTGTGAATACAAACTAAGGCGGGATCGCTTTAGTTCTGCCAATTCCCATGGCGCTGTCAGAATAAAACACCCTCGTGATTTGCGCTTGTGTGTTGAGAAAAACAGGCGCAAACGTCAAAACTCTGGAGTTCATTAGAGTTTGCAGTGAACATGTCTACTCTGCTCTTTGAAAGTTTTCTACACATGTTGTCATGCGAGGATCAGAACCGGGGATCAGCTTAACCAGACCCCTCATTAATCTGCTAATGATCTGTGATTAGATTGAAGCACACTCACACACTCAGACTCGCGTGGATGTGCGTTGCAGAAAATTGTCTCTGCCAGTTTCCAAACTTTGTTTCTGTCTTTCCGTGCTTTTGAACAAAAATCCTGCCATTAACATGACGTATTAGCCTTCTAACACACTCAGATTAAAGTGTAAATGGGCCGTGTCCAAGAACTCGGGGAGCAACATCCAGTGGCGCCTCCAGGATTTTTTTCATAGGGTGGCCGAAAGGGGCCAGCAAAAATGTTAGGGTGGCACAATACCAGCGCTTAATTTGAGCCGGAACACGTTCCGTCACCTCCGACATTGGATCCGGAAACTTTTTTATTGGATCCATCATCCGGCACCTCCCGTGTCACTAAAATTAAATGCCTAAATGAAAATTTTTTTTTTTTACTTTTTGTGTAGTGTTCAATATTTGTGACGTGCGCGCTTGTTGTACGAGTCGAGATTGCTGTATAGCCTCGATCGTTTCACTCAGAGGAAAAATGTAAAAAAGACAGGAAAGTTTGCTTAACTTTTTCAAATACGCTGGACAGTCAGATCCGAAACAAGCAAAAATCGTTTCCGCTGATCAAAAAGGAGACCACGCGGTGGACACAGCCTAGTATCGACATAATATCTCGTTATTTCGAAAAAATAAGGGGACATTCTAATCTGCATTAAGCCACATTGGTTTTATATGGGAGGAAAATGCTTAACGTGTAAATGCGTTCATATTATGGGCTCATCTGTTGAATAACAACATCGAGGGGAAGCTCGATTTTTTTGTGCATAGCCTATTTGTTAGGATTTTAGTATCATAATGATTAATAAATGCACGCGTAATTATCCGTGAACTTGATTTGAACAAATACCTTTCAACTTGTGCAAAATTCAGAATAAAAATGAATGTGCAGAAATTTGTACAACTAGAGGGTATGTAGGCCTACTATAATGTTGTAGCCATTAAAAAACGCATTTAGTTTCATATTTGTTAAAATATTGTAATGTTATTTTTTTTTTCCATTTATGTTGATTTATGAAAAGTGAACAGAACAACACGAGCGAGTAAGGATGTGCAATATGAGACATTAAGCGGGTCAGACATGATTTTGACCGTTGAAGTTGAAGTTGTTTTGTAGAAAAGCCTTTCTTTAAAGTGAATTTCGTTTTGTATAAATTGTATCTTAATTTTAATCAATTTTTCATCAACCAATTGCCTGTATTTAATGAATAGGCTACGAAACAAATATAACGGAGGCGCCTGCGCGCTCACTTGCATTGTTGCATTGTACGTGAACTAGCACATCCTAACTTAACAAAACTCGGTGTATGCCTCACACAGACATGACAAATAAATCAAATACACAAAGCTTGAAATGTCTTTAAACGAAATAATTCAAAACGAAAAAAGAAAAAGGCTACTCTCTGATTATGTAATCCATTAGGCTTATTTATGTGCATTTCTCTCTATAGGCGCGTTCACACAGAGTCGACACTAATAGAGAAAACACTTGTTTATTAATAAAAATCAATACACGCGTCACCGGATTTACAGATGCATGCACACATATTATTTCGAAATAACTAGATATTGTGTTGAAATAAAATTATTATTAATAATAGCCTACATCTTTTAGAATAGGCCTATTTGATTGAATGCTGAATGTTGCGCTTGTTCAATTTTAAAAAAATAAAACTTGTTGTTTAACTAAGCTGTTTAAATTTAATTGAAAGACTCACGCTGTATGAAATCTATCGAGTCGGTCAGCGCCACCACCAACACAAGTGACGCAGACAGAGATGAAAATGTGGAATAAAGCTGTTATTTTTGTTTTATTTGCACAAGTATTCTCGTAGCTTCGTAAAATTACAGTTTAACCACTGATGTCACATAGACTACCTTTTCGATCATCTAGGAACTTTTCTGGGCCTTGAACGTCATACTCTGCTGTCTTAATTTGCATTCTGGAGATGAACGGAGGTCTTACACGTTTAGAAATGACACGAATGTGAGCAATTAATGACAGAATTTTTATATGACATACGAAAACCAAGTTTTACTTACATTAAGTTTCCTCTCCTGCGTTGCTTGATCCTCCTGAACTTGAACGAACCATGTCCATGTGCTGCATGCTTCGCGGTATTGCGGCTATGGCGGCTGCCGTGTGTAAAGTGCGCGAAGTTGCCGCAATGCACGTAAAGAGGGGGAGGGGTTGAGAGCGTATTATACAGCTCATATAATACAAGTTTATTATTTACATTTTTTAATAGCCTATAGTGTTTCATTAATAACTATGATAATTTATAAAATAAAATCACTATACTAAAAACTCCACTCTTTCTGGTTGGGGGGGCCAATGGGGTGGCCAGTGTCATTTTGGGGGTGGCCGTGGCCCCCCCTGGCCCCCCCTTGGAGGCGCCACTGGCAACATCTCTTCAGTTTTGTTGAGGTTTTTCTGAGAACAGAAAGTTTTGGTTTCCTCTAGATCAGCGGATCTCGTCTTTTTTTCCACAACAACGTTCGAAGGCTGCATGATTGTTCTAGTTGTTTGTGATTTACTGGATAATGATGAAAGATAGGGATTTTTAGAAATACTAAATTTTACTCAAAATTTCCAAAATCCCCCCCCCCCCCCCCCCCAAAAAAAAAAACAAAAACAAATATATATATAAATAAAAAAAAACAAATAAAAAAACAGTAATATTGTGAAATATTATGACAATTTAAAAGGACTGTTTTCTATTTTAATTCATTTTAAACTGTAATTTATTCCAGCTGAAAATTCAGCATCATTACTCCAGTCTTCAGTGTCACATGATCCTTCAGAAATCATTCTAATATGATGATTTGATTCATGATTCATGATTATTTTCAATGTTGAAAACAGTCGTGTACAATTTTTTTTCTAAATTCTTTGATGAATAGAAAGTTCAAAAGAACAGCATTTATTTAAAATAGAATATTTTCTAACATTATAAATGTATTTACTGTAACTTTTGATCAGTTTAACTCATCCTTGATGAATAAAAGTATTGATTTATTTTATTTCTTTCCCCCAAAAATTAAATAAAAATGACCCCAAACTCTTGAACGGTAGTGTTTAATGTTACAAAAGCTTTAGATTTCAGATAAATGCTGTTCTTTTGAACTTTCTATTCATCATAGCATCATGAAATAAAAATGTAAATAACTGTTTTCAACATTGATAATAATCATAAATGTGTCTTGAGCATCAAATCATCATATTAGAGTGATTTCTGAAGGATCATGTGACACTGAAGACTGGAGTAATGATGCTGAAAATTCAGATTTGATCACAGGAATAAATTACACTTTACTGTATATTCACATAGAAAATAGTTATTTTAAATTGGAATAATATTTCACAATATGACTGTTTTTGTTTGTATTTTTAATCAAATAAATGCAGCCTTGGTGAGCAGAAGAGACTTCTTTTAGAAACATTAAAAATCTTACCGATCTAAAACTTTTGACCGGTAGTGTATATTTATTAAAAGTTATTTATATTCATTCAATTCATAAAAAAAAAAAAAAAAAATGTTTTAGTTAATGATAATTAACATGAACATGAATTCAATAATTTCTATGGAGATGAAATACAAGATTCGGGATTGTGATGCTCTATTTTGTCACCAAAAGTTGAGAGAAAGTTCTCTTTGACTCCAGTATTCGGGTCCAATTGACTTGATTTGAAACTAACTCGTCTCTTACCAAAGATCTTATGCGTTCCTTTCCGCCTAACAGAGTGTACAAGCGTCCTCAGTGTGGGCTCAGTCCCACATCATTGCTGGTCTTGTCAAGTGTTAGTTGATTTGCATGCGTGGTTGAGTCTGGGCGGCCGTGGCCTCGGGCTCATCCCGGGATCAGTGAGTCTCAGGAATGGTGTTTTTGGAGCTCATGTCTGGAGGCTGTTTCCCTCACGAACCACAAGCCACCTACGCAAAGACGAAACACAATGAGGACCAGAGGGACGTCACGTGTCAAGAGCACCATGATGAATAAGGCAAAACTAGAGAAGGACGGCACTCCACAGATCAGCGGCCTTGTGTTTGAATTATGTCTTACTAAAGAAATGCTCTATCTCTTGTGTGTGTGAGAGAGAGATTGCAAGAGTAGGTGACTCAACCCACGTATTGTCAACCTCGTAAGATGGAGCAGCCGCTACACATGAGAAAGTCCATGCAGACCTCGCTGGAATTTCCTGGGAGTCGATGTCTCGCCCGGGAAACTCTTAAGTGCTGTTTGTTTTAGGCTTCCCGCAAACCCTCCCGTTTTATTATAGCATTCTATCATAGGTGAACTCACCCTATGGCCAGATCTTTACTGATACGTTTAAGGAGAAATAATGGGGCCAACAGATCATTAGGCCAGTGCTTTTTTTGGCTAAGGAATCGTTGCTTTGATCTTGAGGAAAACATTTTTCCTTGACCATTTTGCGGTTGTTATTTTTGCCGATGCGGGGCTGTATGGGAAAGATGAAATGATTCAACAATGTTCCGAGTTTTAACAAGTCACGCTGACTATGTTTGAAACCAGAAGAGCTTAACACTGCAATCTGGCAAACATGTGTCTGTCATTTGAAATAATGTATGCAGAGGAACTAAACACACTATGTGTTTGGCTTTGTGTTCATTTTAAAACTCTCGGAGGAGCTAGCATGCGTTTACTTTACTGAATGAAGAGAATATTGTCTTTTTGGGCTTCTGATGTTTTTCTAGCTTTTTGGGTGAAGATTTCAACAATGATTGTGGATGCTAGGAAACACGGTTAGAATACAAATAGTTTGAGTTGAGTTTAGTAAGTGAAGTTTGACTGCAGTCTTTGTTTATTGCACTTCTGTTTAGGGACCACACATCCAATTCTCACTGTTGACTTGTTGCTTATTAGTGTATTACTAGGATATTGGCTTGATAACTTGATGGTTGTTGACATAGTTTTTTTAAAACATTTTTATGCAATTCTCTTCTTAGATCATACACTCTTGAAAATAAAGATTCTGCATTGGCATTGATGGCTCCATTGATACTTCTATGTAACCTTTCCATTCCACAAAAGGTTCTTGGAAAACAGGGTTTTAAGTTCCTCACATAAAAATTGATTTTTTAACTTTTTCCCGACCAGCATTTTTTATTTTATTTTTTAAAGCCAGCCACTGCCAGCATTTTTAATCATTTTCACAATAGTTTCATGGCCCCCAGAATATTTTGTTGTATAAATATCTAAACATGCATTATATCAAAAAAAAAGAAAGAACCCATCCTCTGCTTAAAAAAAAAAGAAGTATATTCTAGCTTCATGCATTCTTTTTTTAATCAACATTTGAATATGGGTAAGTCAATTTTTTTTATTAATAACCTTTTTGAGCAAAAAGCTGAGAAAATCATGTTTTTATCAAAGAAAACATCTGGATTCAGAACGATGATCAAAACACAGATGGAGTGGATCGAGTCCATCAACACCTCAAAGCTTCTCAGTCCTGTAGCTCGTCCTGGGTCGACATTTCATTCAGTAACATTAGTCAGTTCAGATTTATATGATGTTTAATGTTGGTGTTCGCGTTATTTTACATATGCATAATTACATGTGCTATCGCTTGTTTCAGATTCAGAAAATGCGTAATTGCGCCCCCTACCGCCGAAAATTAACGTCAGTGGCGGGAAGAAGTTAAGACCTGTTCACTGAAAGGCTGTTTAAGGGACACAAAATGGTCCTTCTATGGCATCATTCCTCGACAAAACCCTTTTGGCTCCTTTATTTATAAGTGTATGAATCTGAAGTCAGTCAGCCGGTGTGGGCACAGATGGCATCAAAGTTGGACTGACATTTTTCAGCTCTCATTGCCATCGACTAGTCCATCAAGAGACAATTTTGTATTATTGTATTATAGGAAAATTGCACAATTATACAATTCGTTCTATTAACATGAAAATATGCATATGCACAACCCATAGTGATCCAGTGTAGTTGTGCTTCACTGGGAGTCTGTGTTGGAGACCAGTACCCGTCCCCTTGGTTTTAGCGTGTCTACAGTAAGTAGTTTGGACATCATTAGACACTGGACACCCTAAAAAAAATGATTTAAACAACTGTTCAACTATTCAAATAGCAAACACTCCACTTTATTAAGTATATTAATAGGACATTGTTGAAAATAACGGTTCATAATTAAATCTGTAAAATATTTCTTGAGCAAGTTAACTTCTTATTCGAACTGTGACTTGGCATTAACACAACATCAAAGTCATATTTCCTATCTTTCCCTTTTCCCTCAGCACTCCTTCACGCTCCAAATACCGGACGAAATACCATTTGCTATAGAAACTTCAAGGGTGTAATCTCAGAACAGATTGAAACATTATCTCCCTCCAATTTACAACATCTGCTCATTAAACTAACGTCTGTGTGTCTGAACTAAGCATTTGTCTTTGTATTCGTACTTTTCCTCTGTGGAATTTCCTTGTGTCAGCAGTACAGTTGGATCTTTCCCACCTCTCCCTCTTTCATTGTTTCTCCGTTCCCCTCCGTGCTTCCAAACATGTGGTTTTGACTAACACAGAGGGGGAGGCATTATTGTAATTGGCTGTTCATGACAGTTTAATAAGTAATCACCAGTAAGACCACAAAGACGGACCCATGATCATATCAACCGACAGCATTTGAGCTTCTGCTAAGCTTTCCTGTGGTGTACAGTAAACGGCTATAGGAGTTGGGAAAGTTTCAAACGATTTAGACAACGGTGGAGTTATTTCATGTATTTAATGTCGTCTCTGTCACAGATAAGCACTTGCACCCACTCGTCTGACCAGAGGTGACCCTTCCAGACCTTTCCGTCTGATAACTCTTTGCTTTTGTTTGGACAATCTCCACTCAGATTAAAGCATTTGTATGTTTGTGCATCACTAGTCGTGCCAAATATGGGCAAAAAACAAAGACGTTCCTTTCCACTGATAATGATGACATTTTGAAGAGGAATTGTGAAGAAAATATATACGTATGTTAGTGAAAAATTTATTTTATGCTCATCTAGGATGCATTTATTTGATCAAAAATACAGTAAATAAATAATATATATTATTACAATTTAAAACAGCTGTTTTCTATGTGAATATATAGTAAAGTGTAATTTATTCCTGTGATCAAAGCTCAATTTTCAGCATCATTACTCCAGTCTTCAGTGTCACATGATCATTCAGAAATCACTCTAATATGATGATTTGATGCTCAAGAAACATTAATGATTATTATCAATGTTGAAAACAGTTAAATCTGTGGAAACCGGACTTATTCAGGACTGAATAGAACGTTAATTAAACCAGAATTTATTTGAAATATTTATTTAAAACTCTTTAAATGTCTTTCCTGAGGTTTTACTGTGTCCTAATACTGACCACGAACTTTTAAACGGTAGAGTGTATGTTCTTTAAAATACATATTTAGGCATAGTTTCAGCTAACTCTCATTTATTCAACTTCCACTTTTTGTCATTCAACCATTCAACCAATTATTTTGCACTGAATATCCATTTTCACTTACAACATGTTTGAGTATGCAAGTGAAACGGATTGCAAGCGGCAATTCATGTTGACTTTGAATTGCATTGACTCCTTCTGCTGTGAAACACAGTGAACGCTTGTGTTTTTGACGGGCAGTGGTCCTGTAGCTGGCAGATCCAGTTTTCCGTCAAGGTGGCTGTAGTTGAGGGAATGCCTCTATGGTATTGACATTAGGAGAGTTGAGTGTAGTCGTAGCTCAGCAGAAATGTTTGGTTAGCTGATTAGCGCTCCTCCAGGGACTTCTGTTCTCATTCCTCTCCGCTGGCCTACTGGTGACACTGGGGTGTTGCCACTCGTGTCGAGTTAATTGCTCTCCCCCGTACAACTCTGATTGCTGTCGCCAGCATGTGGGAAACGTCGACCCAGATGAGTCAGGATTCATTTCGTGAAATCCAGGCTTGAGTTTCCAGTCCTTCCTCCTTTCCCTATCCCTTTACATACTCTTTCCACTTTATCATTGTTTATATCAGTCCTCCTTGTGTCTTTCTCATCTAAATGTGGACGTGGTAATCTCTCCAGTAGATTTGTTTCAGTTTAATGCAGATCCTCCCAGCTTGTTCACATGTATTTGTTGCCCTTCAGAGAGTCAGAAAGTATGTGTTGATTAATGTCTGACTTTGCAGAAGGTTGATAAAACACATCTGAGGTTTTAAGTCATCATGTAAGATTAACTTTGCATTTAGACTCGTGTAAACGGGTGCATTTCCCATTAGAGTCACATGGGAGATGTGATCTATTCCAGATCTCTTTTGAGCTTCAGATTTAACGTTATGTTGACTAGACGGTGTACACAACCGTCCGGCTGTCCAAACCTTATCCTCAACATTTACTACTGTGCTTATGTGGAATGTACTATTTTGATTAGAGTCAGAAATAATTATTTACATTAACACTAAAGATTTGGGAAGCCGTAATATATTTCCTTTAGTGAAGCACCAATAATACAATTCTAGTTGATTCTGATATGGCATTATTAGCGATATAGCGATAAACATTAAATGGATGAAATGATATGCAATTTTTTTCTAAATAAATAAAAAATAAATGTTACACATAAATGTATGCATCACAGCAATATAATGTACAGAATGAAGTATGTTTTTTAATTTTTTAATTTAGTTGATTATTTAATATTATTTAGGAATTTTTATGTTTTTAAATATTACATTTAAATCAGTGTTAAATGATGGCAAAGGTCATCTAAATGTAAACATAAAATAATTAACATATACAATTAAATATCCAGTAGTGACTGATATGAATACCATATATTGTGCATCCCTAGATTCCTCCAAATGTCTTGGTTAATATAGTTCACTAAAATTAAAACCATTAAAACATTTTTTGTTGCCTAAAAAATAAAATAAACATTAACTGAAAAAAAAAATATATAGACAGTATATTTCAGCTAGTTGCCAAAACAACATTTAAATGTTTTTATTTAGTTGATGTACTGAACTTGATGTACTAAATTAACTAAAAGTAATAAATATGAATAAAAACGATAATGATAAAATGACTAAATCACGCAACAATATGACTAAAACCTTAAAAATAAAAGCTATTATCTCAACAATCCTATAAAATAACACTGCTGGTTATTACTAACCAAAAAATGTAAAGTTGAAGGTTGATTCGTGGCAGTTGTGTCTGGAAGTTTTAGTATCTTTCTCTCAGTCTTTCAGTTCTTGAATCCCCTTATCTTTCACTCTCTTAGTTAAACAATTGTTTTTCAGTTCTGGTTTCTTATCACCACTCTCACTTTTACATCTTCAGACTGGAACGTCTCACATTCCACCGTGTCGAAACGCACAGTCGCAACGCTCCAGCACTCAAGCAGGACACTCACTCTTTCTCTACATCTGCCTCTGAATCCTCCCGGCGTGTTCTCCGACATTCTTCCCTAGAGAAAACAAATCCTCACTGTATACAAAACTGAAACTCTGCCCTATTCAGATCTACTCAAGATCAGCTGCCTCTAAATTGAGTATTACCCCACTATTCAGCGTGTGACAGTCATCTCAAGTCTTGCTTTTTGAACAAATCCCAAGATATTCCTTTTGAACACTTTGTCAGTGCCCCAATGCAATAAAAAGTCTATTTTTCCAAAGTTAAGCTACCTCCTTCATGAAGACTTTGTGTACCCCGTTGGCAAATGCAAATGTAGGTTGAGATATAGTTGAAAGAGGTCCCTGCCTAAACCTCCAGAGATATCAATATGGATGCTCTGGTGACACTTGGCTCTTTAAAAAGAGTTCCAGCAAAGACATTATTTCATATTTTATTAACTAAGCCCCTTCAATTAGACTCCTCGGCCCTCTAAACGTTCAGAAGCTGGCCAGTCCTTGAAGCATAGCATATTTATCCATCAGAAAACCAAGGTCGTATTTGGAACATCCATAGAAATCCATAAAATTTTGCCTGGTTTAGCCAATCATTTCATTTGCAACATATGAAAGGCGACAGAGGGGGAAACGAGATGAAATGGGAGTTACAGGCTTGGCCTCTTCCTGCTTCTGCTCCTCATAGTGTCCTCTTCCACAGCCTTATCAGTATTCCTCAGCGTTCCCCGTCCTCTCCATTACCCACTACTGGCAGCCAGTCAGGGACACTTTCCTTTGGCAGGTAAGCGGCCCGCAAGGACAAACTGGACACACGGGCAATTTAAATGATTGGAAGCAGTAAGTAATATATTAGAGAGCCCTGTGTTTGAAAAGTCAGAAGCAAATTGCATGTTATTAGTGCCAACTCAGCGAAGCAGAAAACACAAGGTTTATAGAGGAACGAAGTAAAGTTAGAGATGAAATTATGATGCGAAAGATCGACGTATCTACATTTCGGCATCTCGTAGATTTTAGAGTAAAGGTCGAGAATGTGAATGAAGGCTTTGTGGTGCATCGCATCGGAGATACCGGTGAATATTCTCCCTCAATTACAGACTAATCCACAAATCTCCGCCACACGGCCCTCAACGAGAGGCGGTGGATTAGAGATGTAAATATGATGTCTGAGAGGGCGTCCCTGGTGAGTTTAACCCCATCTTTGGTGTCTAGGTTATTTGCAGGCCTGTGTTTCCCCCTCTATTCATAATCCTCCATGGAGAGCTGAAATTGGTGCTTGGTCTCATTAGAGGGCCTGGTCATACCCCTAACACACCTGAGATCGATGGGTACAGGCCTTTAAGTGGTCGTCTTGGTTATTAAACGCAGGGGAAGCCAATTTCTGGCCGAGGAAAGCTAATCCGATCACACATTACGAACCCATATTGGCTGGAGTGGCGCGAGAGGGAGAAAGGGATGAAACGGGGTTGTGTGTCCTCTGTGTGTACTTACTAGATGGGCTGTTCAACAAAAGCAATATTGTCAGAGCAGCATCACATGCTTTCTGCAATCCATGCTCTCATTGTACTTCTAAAAATTGCCGGTTTAAAAAAAAAGGCAGACATTTTCTCATATTAAAATATGCAGAAATATTTTAAACTCATGTGATTTCCACCCCAGTATCGTTTGTGCATGAGAAAGTTGGTTGATGCATTGATAGAGAAGTCAAATGACACACTTGTGTCTTAAGTAACTGATATTTTTTGGATGTGAAAATTTGAAGACTAATTTTGCAGAACATCTTTGAGTTACATTAATTACGCCAGGAAAAGAGAAATATTTACCTGCATTGAGCAAATTAGTATAGTAATGCAACATGTTGCAGAGAGCATGTGGTTTGATTCTCTTCAAAGATTTTGTGATTTGATTCTTAAAACTAAATCAAATTAGGATATGAACACATGCATCAGATGAGCAACCACCTGCTCCCAGAAAATACTCAAAGAAATCTGCTGTGGTCAAATTAGAAAAAAAAAAGAAAAAGACCAAAAATTGGACAGAAAAGAATGAGGTTTGTTGAGAAGTTCCACGTGGATTCGTTCAGGCCTCATCTTCAACATGATTTAAAATATTTGTCCAAAATTGGTGCATTTCCCAACATTTCCCGACTTTCTCTGTAATAGGTTCCACAGACATATTTTGGCTTCCTTCATACTTCTGCATAGATTTTTGATGTTACTGATCAGATGCGATTTGGCCGAGTTCAACAACCCTGTCACATTCAATAAAACACTGTTTTTGCCTTTGTTGCATTGTTCTCTGAAAGCCCCATTAGTTCCCGCTCCCATTATCTGCAATCCGCATGTCACTTCTTGTTTGACGTTAGTAATATGTAATGTAATTTTATGGAGGCCGAGACAACGTATTTGGATGTTATTTGATCTTTTATTTTTTTTTCTTAAGACCCATCTCTGTGCGTTTCGAGCCATCTTGGCCTTAAGCTAATTATTGAATGTAATCACAGACATAGGTTAGAGTTATACAGTTACACTTCGACTGAGAGGGCCTCGTCATTAGAGCCATGAACTGAATGTGAACTGAACACCGACAAAAGGAAGTGTATTAAAAATCATTATTGAGTTCAGTTCCTAATTGAATAATAGGGCCTCCCTTGGTCTGGTGAGTATTTTTGTACGGCCTCAGGCTATTCGGATTTCACGGTTCTGTTTTCATTGTAGACCTCATGTGGTGAGTCGTGGCCTGACCGAAACTTTCTGTGTCTGTAAAATTGTGACTTTCTGTAAGCTGCATATGCATGCGTACGGTATCAGATGGTAGTCGCAATATGGGCATATGCTGTGGCAGGACGTTGTCGAGGGATGACAGGTGGTTGCTGGGACATTTGCATAATTATGGATGTACCACATACACTTGTAGCAAGTCATAAACCCAGAGATCAGAGAGCTGAGAAATTCCAAGCGCTCAGAGCTTCTGCCAGGTGGCAAGACACTAACAGTAAATCTGCCCGTCGACACTCAGACACAACTGCAGATGACGTGAACGCTTTACTTTCCCGCTGACTGTGGCTGACGCATGGGGGAAAAAAAAAGGTTTCCTGGGGGAGTTTGTTTATTCCCCTCGGGTCTAAAATGTCACTGTCTGTGGCTATTTTAATCTGAACTGGTTTTCTATTTTCTATGATATTATAAAATGGAGAACTTTAAATGAAATACTGAACTCTCATGTACTCTAATGTCCATTATATTGCCAAGTGTGGCAATTTGCAATTCACCTTCAACAAATTCAACAAAAAGGCTTAAAGGGGTTATGACATGGTTTTTGTTTTTGTTTTATTATGTTCCCTTAGGTGCAATTATAGTATTACTATAGTTTTTTTTTCCTTTTCCCAACCTCTTTCTCATCCTCTGATTCAAACAGTCTGTTTTGGGGCTGTTTCCCCTTTAAGAGTTCAGTGTTAACGCCCACTGTTATGATTGGCTAACGTCATTGGCTAAAAGTAGTTTTAAGATGAAATACATTACTTACCGATCGTTCGGCAGCGTATTCAAACATTTTGTTTGTCCACAGCCAGGAACGGCACATCTGCGTCATCGCGATCTTCTTGTAAACAGACCCACTTGCTGCACGCCGACTGAACACCTGTGGCGTGACAGCGATGCGATGATGCGAAATCAGGCGTAATTGTCTTGCGCTGGAGGCGGTCATATGCAAACGACTGGTACGTCGCTTCGTACCGTGACGTCACTTCTTACCATGGATCCCCAACGAGCTGTAATTAGAGCTTGATTAAATAAATAATGGGGAGGACGTCTTAAGCTATGAAACTTGCTGGAAGTTTTAATGGTACAAAGACCTCTTATATACCAAAAGATCAAGGCAAATTTGGTTTCTCATGTCATGACCCCTTTAAAATTACATTTATAGGTGAACTGTTCCTATGATGCATTATACATTTCCAATATTCCTAGAATCAGATCGAGTAGCTTTCCAAGAATGTGGAGTCCAACATAATGTATCAGTGTGCTTGTCGGTTTTCACGTTCCATACAGAATGTTCATTGACTCTTTCCTGTTACTCTAGTTTTGAGTCATTTGAATCATTCGTTCAACCGATTAATTCAAAAATCTGATTCATTAAGGACCAAAATAAATGAGTGAGTAACTTAATTCCTTCAACGGATTCATTCAAACGCTTATTCATTTAGTAATGAAACTAATTGGTACTTCTCAATTGGAAGGCTGCTTCCTAATAAGGCTGCGTCCATCCTAGACCAGCTCATCCGAGGCTTCTAGACAAGACTTCTCCTCAGCATTAAACGCTAGAATGACGTGATCTAGAAAGTCTGCATGGCACGTCATGAAGGTTTTTGCTTTGGATACACTTGATGCATCCTTCAAAATATTCTGAATGAAGGATGCAATCGAAGGCCGCCTTCCTAGGATCCTCCGAATTGGGACGGCCTGTGATAGTGCTTGGTGATCTGGCAGCCAAGATATGGAAACTTATTAGGATGCAGCCTTACGACTGAGAAACACCAAATGACTGAGTCATTGAATCATTCATTTAACTGTTTTGTTCAAAAATGCTGATTGATTCAGGAATGCCATTTCTGTGTTTTGCAACAGTTATGCTGTCTTTCTTTTGAACTATTTTTGTGTTGGTAGAGCAACAATTGACAAATTAAAGGGATAGTTCACTTTGAAATTAAATTTTGGTATGTTTTAGCTTACCTCAAGGGCATCCAAGATGTAGGTGTCTTTTTTTCCGCAGTAGTTTCAATTTTGATATTTTTAGGTCAAACCGTTCTTGTCTGTCAGTCATATAATGCAGGTCTATGGTCACTGTCTCAAAGAGCATGCACAGAGTCCAAATTAAAACAATTCCCCGTCGTCCAAATTAAACAATTCCCCATCGTAAGTACACATTGATGGCCTAAGACACGAAACGAGCGGTTTGTGTGAGAAAACGAACAGTATTTATATCGTTTTTACCTCTTATACACAGCCACGTCCAAGTGATCTGATCTGATGTGTACGCAGACTGGTGCATAGATATATACACTAGATGTCGCCTTGTCTACGGCAGTTCATTGGAACGAATGTCTTTAAGGCGACATCTAGTGTATATATCTATGCACCAGTCTGCGTACACGTCACACACCAGGATGCGCCCGCGCCGTCAGATCACTTGGACGTGGCTGTGTATAAGAGGTAAAAACGATATAAATACTGTTCGTTTTCTCACACAAACCGCTCGTTTCGTGTCTTAGGCCATCAATGTGTACTTACGATGGGGAATTGTTTAATTTGGACGACGGGGAATTGTTTTAATTTGGACTCTGAGCTTGTGTTTTGAGACAGTGACCATCGACCTGCATTATATGACTGACAGACAAGAACGGTTTGACCTAAAAATATAAAAATTGAAACTACTGCGGAAAAAAGACACCTACATCTTGGATGCCCTTGAGGTAAGCTAAAACATACCAAAATTTAATTTCAAAGTGAACTATCCCTTTAACTGGCAATATTGTCTTATAATAGTAAGTAATAAGGCAATAATAAGTTGCTCACTATTAACTTGTTTATTCAACTGAAAAAGCTTTGCACAATCTTGCTACCTCCTTGTTACTCCAACAATTTCTCAACAACGGATAAAGCTGTTGGTGCTAGTTCTAAACGTGCAGTTTGTGAATTAGTAACAGAGACTTGAACATATCTTTTGAACTAGCAAGTCTCTTTTTAAAGAAGACAGTCAGTAGAATATTGCACTTCCCAAAAATGAAAGTAAAAAAAAAAAAAAAAAAAAAATTTTTTTATAAAAGTTTAGGCATATTGTAAAACAAATGAACTGAACTAAACATTTTATATTTTATAAAAAAATGTTTTACATACTAATTTGGCCTGTAAAGTTGCTATAGAATCAGTCACATGTTCTAAATTTCAAGTTGTGTTACAAATTTGAAGTTGATATCATAAAAAAATGATTTAACGTTCTGTCTCCATGGCAAAGGAGTGTTCAAGGTAACACTTTATTTTACAGTGTCTGTTTATATACCTTGTTACTGTACATATGTTACATGTACTTACTATAGTAATAACAGTAAATTATGCATAATTACATGCAATTAACCCTCAACCAAATCCTAATCCTACCCTAACCCTATAGTAAGTGCATGTAGTTACTTAATATTACTCAGTACTTAAATATATAATTACACTGTAACAATGACACCTTAAAATAAAGTGTAACCGTTCAATTTCGAAACTCTTTTCACAGAATGGATTTTGAGTGTTTAAGCTTTTGAATGCTACCTAATTTATGATGATTACTAAAATATGTGACTTGGGGAATACTGACACTGATAGTTAACAGGTTAAAGCAAAACTGTATTCCCTTTTTTTTTTTTTTTTTTTTAAGCAATAAATATATACATAGGCCAGTATTATTTTATGGTTACAGTTATGTTCATTGTAGGTTTATTATCAGGCATTTTTATATATAATGCTTTAAATATACAGACTTAATAGAAAGCGTTAGTAAAAAGTCAAACTAAGTCTAGTTTGTACATGCCCTAAAAACCAGAGCAGCGATCTGAGCTGTGAGAGACGGGAAGAGTGAACCGGTATCTGACTAATCCCCCCCCACCTGCCCTGCGGTTCAAACCCATTACAGCTCGGCAGCACTGGGACACCTCTGTCTCGCCTCTCCCATCTCTCTCAGAAGCGTGTGTGGTGTGCGCGTGCCATAGAACAAGCCCAGCTAAATTGTCCTATTGCCACCGCCTTTCTTTGCAATGCTCATAGGAGCTGGCTTTGTGTCAGACATAAGTGTACTACTGTGTCCCTGTCACACTTTTGTGTGGGCCTTTCTGTCGGAAATCGAGCCGGAGTGTTGTGTTTGTTATCTGTGGTCATATGGGAAGGATGTCTTATTGCACCGTAGTGAACACACTCCAGTTTTTGGAGTGAGATGCATGAACTTATGCTGTTAACCAGATCTTTCTCATCTCTCTGTTTCAGACATGCCCTTGCATGTACGGCGTAGCAGTGACCCAGCCCTGGTTGGTCTTCCCGAAGCCCAGCTTCAGCCAGAGGAACCGTCTCGTAAGAATCCCACACGCTGGTCCACCACGGCAGGGTTTATGAAAGCCAACACCACCAGCGGAACCGATAGTCTAGAGCGGAAGGTGAGTTTATTGTCTGTTCTATTTCTGTTCTTCCATCACTTTTTGGAAAGCAGCATAAAGAACATAAAGAACGAGTTATGGAAAGTGCCTTTCTGAACTTGCTTTAAAAACCTAGTAGTCAAGGTTTGGCTGGTTAGTAGATGTTGTAACTGCACCTATGGAGGCAAAATCACCTTTCTTCATTGGAGATAAATATTCTAAAGTAGCCGTGCATTATAAATACATGCATATAATAATAAATGGCCGTTCAGACCAAGGATTATAACTATATAGTTTTAATAATATTTAGTAATAGGGAAGTCCACACTACAGCTATAATAAGGACACAGAGGAACGTTATCATTGGAATCACTTTCAGAACGATTTTCTTCCTGATGAGCAATGAAAAGATTGACAGCCAATTACAATCCACCCGACTTTAAAGAGCCTGAGCATTTAAAGTGTCACGCGTAGGCCTGTCACGATTACAAATTTTTCTGGACGATAAATTGTCCAAGAAATTATTGCGATAAACGATAATATTGTCGTTCTGAGACCATTTTCATCTAATATAATGATAATGGCATAATAATGCAGGTACACCTTTTCAAAGATCTATACATTTTTATTTCGAAAGAATATTAAACATTGACAACGGAAAACATTTTAAATATCCACAAAAAATGAACAAAACCACCAAAAACAATAAAAGCAATGGACTCTCAGTGTCTGTTAACAAAAAAATTCACTTGAATAAATACCAAAAACAATAAAATGGATGTAAACAATTGCACTTCAAAAAATATTAAACATTAGGCTCAGACATAAATAGTGATACATTCCATAACAGGCAAAACTGCCAGTTAGGACCTTTGTAAACAACAAAAAAAAGCCTCAACAGGCCATATCACACCATTTTGCACTGTCGTCCTGTTACTTTGTCGACTAAACGCCCGAGTGATTGTGTACTGTCGGGAAGACGGAGACACACTTTATTGCGTGTATATTCTACGCACTGAAAATACTTAGGGGTGAGGAGTGCGTGCGTATTATTTTTGGCGTATAAATGGCACAAGAAATAACATTCGTGGTATAGATACGCATTTTCATGAGATCGGGCGCTTTCCCATACAAAGACCATGTGACTGACAAGCGCCGCCTCGCCACACAGAGACCATGCAACTGACAAGAGAGTTCACTCCTCATATACGCGAAGAAACCGAGAGTGGTCATCCAGTCTCTTTAGTAGAGAGAGAGAGAGAGAGAGAGACGAGGAAAACAAACAAACAAGCATGCAAATGGTATTATCGCGGCCGGAAAAATTATCGAGCTCATTTTTTTTATCGTGCGATTAATTGATTTATTGACTATCGCGACAGGCCTAGTCACGCGCTTATAATTGTCGTGATTCCTGTTTTGTGTTCCCCAGTCTTGTTCCATGTTTTGCAGTCCCTTGTTATGTTTATGTTGATTAGTCTCCCCAGGTGTTTCTTATTGGCCACGCCCCCCATGTTATCTTATTAAGCTTGTCTGTCTGTGTATTTAAGCCCTGTGTTTAGTTCAGTCTTTGTCAGTTCTCATCGTTGCACTATGGTGGTTGTTCCGTTCCCGAGTCTGAATCCTGAGTCTGCGTTTGTATTTGTGAAGTTTTGAGTTTATTTAATAAAAGACCACTGCACTTGGATCCTGCTTCCTCCTCTGCTTCAACCAAACCGTAACAGAAATAAAGATAACGTTATGACCACTGATGTGAACGTAAATATAGTTATCGTTATAGTAAGCTTTATAGTTATAGTTCTTGGTTTGAATGGGCCTTAATGTTAGAGAACATGTGAAGTTTTAGCTACGGGGATACATTTGTTTAGTCTTGTTTTAATCATGGATATTCCAGTGAAGAAATTTGATGACTTGTGGTTCTGTTTGGTTGTTCTGTTCTCGCGAGCTGCACACAAAAACACACAAAACCAGTGTGGTCTGATTTACAAACAAAAAAACGTAATTTGAGCAATTACTTCTATCTATTATCTTTTTTTATTGGTCTACCATGGACATTCTCATTATGGTTAGGGTTATTGTTTTTCCACTAGGCTACATTAGTATGTTATTGACCAACATTTTAGATTTTGCTTAATACAACCACCCTTTATTGTTTCAGTGACAGGCTGATATGCTTTACAGGCTCAGTTATTCTTCTAGGGTTAGGATTTTTGTCTGGCACAAATCGACGCAATTCACACCAATTGGAGCATTTTTAGGACAACTCGTAAGAAGTGGCTTCCCTTTGCTCCGTCTCATTCATCTTGAGAAATTCTAGATGACCGTTGCCACCGTTCGTTGTTGACCTGGAACTCTCTTGGTTATGGAGCCATAAGTCTTTGCTGTAAGAAGAATGGGATCTGCTTTCTTTGTTTGTTGCTTCCCTCTTTGATTCTGGCCTCATTGCGATGGTCAATGCCTTTGGCTTTAAATGAATCAAAGAGAGGCAGATTCTCCGTTTTCCTCCCTAGTCTCCCTAAGGCAACCAATGAAAAAGAGGCCAATTATCCTTGCAAAATGGCTGCTCTTTCGCAGTGATGACAAGCCTTCAGTGCTTTGAAACAGCAATATTCCAAATTAAAAGAAGGGCAAAGGGGAGGGAGCGAGGGAAGATGGAGTACTCCGAATGTGACACCGCAACCCTCGATGAGATTAGCGCGTCTCATGCCGTTCACTAGTAATCCTGTTTAAAAGCACTTTGCTTGTCGGTTTCTTCCATAATCCGAACACCACACTCTTATTTTAGCAGAGCAGAAGAATTAAGCTGTTATTTTTTACCTTTCGTTCTGCACCGGATCATTTATTTCTTGATTGTTTTTTGGGGATTTCGTAAGAAAAGCTCGAGGTGTTTGGAGGGTCTGTTTTTGGTTGATACTGTCAGATGACGATAAGCAACGGGGTGAATATAAATGCGCTCTATTTTAGCACCAGTGAGTTCGTGAAATGAACATAAAGGTGTTAGTTCACCTTGAAGTAAGAATAGCTGGCACTGAGAAGAAATGTAGCGTGTTTGCATCTCGGCTGTCGGCTGATATATGCAGAAAATAGTCCTCCTCCAAAACTCTGTGGCTTTTTTTGGATACATCTTACAACTTTTGAATATAACAATCTCATTTCATCTGGCCAAGACTTGCTGTTCTGAGGGTCAATTACTGTCCAAGATAAAGAAATGGGAAATAATTAAAATATGTTGCCTAATTTAAAATGCACGTCAGTTTTTTTTTTTTGTTTTTTTTTATGTCATGTGGTGTAACCATCAAAAGTAAAATAAACTATTTTTTTGACATTTTACAACCTAAACTAACCTTGCCATGTTTATTTATTTAAAAATATATTCATCATATAAAATATGTATTTCAATCATTATGTGTATACATTGCATTTTAATGCATTTATTTTTTATGATGTTGTATTCAGACGAATAAACAGTGTCATGTCACTATCTACAGTATTTAAGAGCATAGCACTATCATTGCGTTTAGATCCTCCTTGTTGGCCAGAATGTGGCCTGTTGTGTGTTTTTACAAAGCATTGTTTGGTGTTCATGGATATTTCCTCATATGGAGCGTAACATCTGTCTCTCAGTATCTCTTCCTGAACTATAAGAAACCTATAGGCCTCCTGCTGCATTTGGAGGCCAAAGCCTCAATCTCTACAGCATGCTCATTCATAAGGCCATCTGTATGAATTCTTCACTCATCCTATGGGCATTTGACCTGTTGTTCTTCATGTTCCTCGCTGTGTCTCTTCCTCCTCTTTTTTTATCCTGCTGTTCAATGTCAGGATTACCTATATAGATCCTTTTACCATGCGGGAACATCAAAATCACTTTGTGTTTCAACACTGTATGGGATCGCGGTTATGTCCGGCTGTGAATTGGCTCATGCTATAACTGGAAACTCTTTTTCTTCTTCCTCATTGTTCAGACTAGGTCATTAGCCAAGAGCAACGGTGCTCAGTAGGCTTTCTAGGCTAAGGCCCCGTGTGTCACAGGATAACCTGTTTTAGGTTTGCTCTAAAAACTCTTCAAATGGAGATTTGACTTGAGCTCCACTGCCGGAGGGCGTTTGATTTCACCTTTGTGAAAACATGCAGTGTAACATTAGAGACATGGTGTGAATTAGTAGCTTGTAATGGAGCTCCTTATTAGTGAGAAATGAAATTAGCGTGCCCTATAAATTTAGGTGGCCTGAATGATATCATTGTTGGGCTTGGATCCAGGATGAGCTTTGTATGCTATCCATTGCACAGCGAGTTTAATCTGGGTTTTCAGTAAGGTGTTGCTATATTGCACACCATATATTTAAGGAAATTGGTATTCATATTATTAAAACCCAGTCTGCTTTTGTGTAATAGCTACGCTGGTTTAATTGTTAAAGTAGCTTCTTGTTAACACACACACACACACACACTTCGATAATTGATAAAAGTTGTTGGTGTTTTACTGCCACTACTGTTAATTTCAGATGGAAACTGCAGTGAATTGTGTGCATAAGTATGTTTTTTGGAGTTTTACAAAATGTACACATATTTCCAATGAGCCTGTTACTTTTTGGGTTTACTAACCCTTTAAAGTCAGCATGAAACATAAGTTGCAATTGTCTTTTCTTTCCTATTGTGCCGTATATACGAGTGAAACAAGAACAAAAGTGGGCGGGGCTTGATTTTGTCTGTGGGGAATTGATTGGATGGTTGTGGTTTGCTATTGGCTGATCTCATGTGAGTGACAGGTTGCCCCGCCCTCGTCATCAGAGAAGAGAAGAGATGCTGCAAGAGGGAGGGGAAGTTATTATGAATAAAAATTATGAGTTCACATAAATAATGGTGCACTGTACACAAATCAATCCTTTATAATAAACACCACAACATACTATAAAAAAAATGTAATCTTCAATTTTAATACCAGGTGTAAACGGCCTCTTTTATTACCTGCACTGTGTGTCCAGGGTAAGGATCTGGAAGCGTACCGCAGCCTGCCCTGGACGGCCCAGTTCCAGAGGGAAAACGCCCGCTCCTCTCTCAGTGCCAACCATCCCATGGTGGACCAGTGGCTCGAGCGCCAAGAACAGGTACCGGCAGGAGCTCTTCTGCTTTTTCCCAGTTCCAAAGTGCCTCTTAACTCCAGTTAACTGCGTTGATCTCCATAAATATATTTATTTATTTTATTATTGGGTTTTTAGTTTGAGTTAAGAGTGGACACAGGAGTCAAGGAGAGATTATTGAATGCAGTATTTCTATGGAAAAGGGATTGTGAATGAGAGAATAAAGAGAGAATGACACCCACGTTGTTGGGTGAGGATTTCACTAACCTTGCAAAACGAGGGCTACGGTCTCCATAGACGAGGAGTGTCTTTGAAATTCAGCTCTTTTGTCGATGCATCGGTGGAACTGTCTAAAGGCGTGTGGGAGGTGTTTCGAATTCCTCTCCGTCTCGCGGAGAGAAGAGAAATAAAAGAAAGAGGAGAGGAAGGAGATTGAGACGTTTGAGGTGCCAGGCGTGCTGCAGGGAATTCACTTATTAATTTTCGCAATCGATTTTCTCGAACCGCCAGCATCCATTTCACTCTTTCCCCCCACTTTTCTTTCTTCGGCCCATTGAAACGGCTGTGACAGAGGTTCGGCTGCTTGTTTGCAATTCAGGTGGTCTCGGTTTCTCATCCCCCCCCCCCCCCCCCCCCAGCACCTCGAGGGCCCGTGACACAGAGAGTCGTGCATCATCATTAGGGAAGGCGTCTTGCGTGGAGGAGCCTCTGGGTTGGATGTCGGGTTGAAAGGAACAGTCAGTCAAGGCCTGAGCTCAGCCTGACAGACTCATTCATTTGAGCTTCAGTCTATTACAGCTTAGCCTGACCCCCCCCCTCCCACCACCACCTCCCCACACCTGACCGGGGCTCGCTTTCTCAAGACACGCCATCGCAGCACCTCTGCCCTCTTTTCTTATTCCAGCATGCCTGCTTTCCACTCCTTTCCCCTCCTGTTCCCTCTTAGCAGGAAGTGGTTATCTGAAGTGACAGGCAGATTTCAAGACAGATGCAGAGGTTCTGTTGTTATTCAAGCACGTTAATAAACACACACACACATGCACACACACAGACACACACATCCACACACACACACAGACAGACAGACACACACAGTAAATATAAACTACCGTAGCAAGTATTTCACCTACCTTTTTTAGTAGTGATCTGGTAGTATCATTGTTTTTATGTGTATGTATGTGTATATATAATATAATAAAATAAAATATTCAAATCAAATCAAATATATATATATATATATATATATATATATATATATATATATATATATACACACACACATAAAAACAATGATACTACCAGATCACTACTAAAAAAGGTAGGTGAAATACTTGCTACGGTAGTTTATATTTACTGTGTGTGTCTCTGTGTGTGCATATGTATGTATGTATGTATGTATGTATGTTAGAGAAGGTTTTAATAAATTGTATTTTTTTTTTTTTTTTTTTTTTGCCACATTTATTTATTTATTTATTTATTTTTGCAGATTTGGAATAAGAGGGAGAGAAATTACACAATAATTTTTTTATTTTAAACCCTCCAGATCAGTGTCATTTTAGGTATCACTAATATAATATTATAGTTTATTTATAGTTTTTGTATTTTACAAAATAATTTTTGTCCTTTTGTATGTTTATATATTTGTATTATATATTTTAAATATGTTTATATAATTATTTAAGTTTTAGTTATAATTAGTTATTGTTATCTATTTACTTATAACTTTTCTATTATTTAAACTAAATTAAAATGAGAAAATGAGTAATAAAGAGTTTGAGGTTTTTTATTTTTTTTTCATATAATAATATTTTTTTATATGGTTTTAGTTTTAGTTAACGATAATAACCCTGATCTAGATTTGTGTTTGGTGTTCTCAGTTGGCTGGTTAGAGTCTGTATACGTGATATAAGACTCATGTCTGTTCACAAGTAATGCATAATCTTGTAATGTTTGTAAATTACAGTAAGTTTATGGTTTTGTCTGACAGTATGCAGTGTTTGGCTAGAGCTCACTTAGCTTGCAACATTTTTTAAGCAGTTTATTCAACATTTCACAGCGTAGGAAAAACACAAGAATATCGCAAGTCAAGCACGTCTTTGTGTTTTACATTCACCGTAGCGTCTCCACTGGCTTATCACGGAGTTCTAAGCAATTATGTCTTTATTGCCATCTTAAATATCCATTTAATCTTTCATTTCCCATTCACTTTTATTGGCTCTAATTGTTTAGTTGCCTTCCCTCTTCACAGCAGACTCAGTTCGATATAGCCTCCATTCTATTAGCATAATGTTGTGGCTTCTTTATAGACCTTGAGTAAGCTGCTTAATTAAGCTTGGCTATTTTCTCTTTATTAACCATGTCAGGAATGCCAAAGTATGCATTTTAAACAGTTTACAAGGTTTGGATTTTCGGCAGAAGCCAGGAGACAAACTCTATTGGTCATTTTATTTAATTTTTTTTAAGGCGAGACACTACAGGTGAATTTTAAAATAATAGATATCACCATGAAACGTCCTCAGTTGATTACTTACACAAATATATATATATATATATATATATATATATATATATATATATATATATATATATATATATATATATATATATATATATAAAAATGTATTACAAGTTTTAGAAATTTGTATGTTTAATTATGCAAATTAGGCATTATCTCATTTAATATGCACGATTTTGCATATATTTTTTGTAGATAGATCTGAACATATGATAAAGCCAGGTGCAAAATTCTTTTTTCATTTTGTTTACACACAAGATGAAAAAAAAAAAAAAAATCAGAGGGATTTCAGGATATATGCTTTCATTCCCTAGGAAATCAAAATATACTGTCCATAGCCTTAAAAAATCGATTTTCGCCATTTTTTTTTTTAATTAAAATGTCACATAAATCAGGCCAGGAATGATTTATTAACAAATCCCTCTGAAAATATCTTCAGAATACTGCTAAGTGTATAACTGGAGAGTTTGGTGTACATAGGCTGAGATGTTTGTACTGGAGAATGACAAAAAAACTCATTTTGAGAAAACGCATTTAAAGATTTAAATAGCTCTAAATGAGATTTTGTCGTTAGCTTTAAATGCCCCCTTTGGACATTCACGATTGGTTACTGATAGAAAGGAAATGCCCATATTTGGGTTACACAGCGTTGTGCAGGAGACTCAGAGCTTTACAACGATCCCGGTCACGACAGACTTCAGTGAACAGACGGATCTCGGCGTGTCGCGTTGGAATGCTAACTTCTTGGTAAATTCGGGAGAAACTTACTGCCGCAAGTAAACAAAATGTAATAAAATAAACATCTTAATGTATATTTTCAATGTTTTCTTTATAGCAGCTTGAAAGAACACATACTGAAGGAGTAAACTAGCCCAAAATCTCAATGAAAATTCGATGTTTTTGCCTGCCGTGTCTCGCCTTAAAGCTACACTGTGTATTTTAAGTTGATTCTTAGCAAAAAACACTTTGTTCTTTCAAAATGATATGTGCTCATTAATGTGTAATTACTTCTACCAACTAATCAAGTATTCTCGTAAGCGTAGAATCTGCCATTTAGAATACATACGAGCGAGTCGCTCGAATGGCGGCAGCCATGTTGCGCCTCCATCTTGAAAATACATGTGCCAAAGAGGGACATACCTGGAAATTCAAGCTTCGTCTTTCGTGTTTTTACACTCAGTGGCGCCGTGACGAATACGAGGGGGAGATTACTCGCGACTGCCGGCAGATTTGAAATAACACGGCCACCGTCGGAGTTAAAACGCCCTCGGAATGGGAGGAGCTAGAAAGTAATATTCAGTCGGTAGTCATAAACAATTTCACCACTAGATGGGAGAAAATCCTACACAGTGCAGCTTTAAATAACTATTCCATCAGCTTTAAATGATGTGTAATTGTGGATTCTATTGTCCTGATTTAGTTTAGTGCGGTGGCCACTGAGGCTCATAGCATAAGCGATCATGCATAGAGTCCATTGAGTCCCATCTCTCTTGTGTTATTTTGAGTGGAGTAGCGCTACTCTCTGTGTTGCACATGGAGCTGATGCCTATTTTTATGATGATTACGTCAAGCCGGTGAGATCACTGCCGGTGGTCACCTGGAATGAACTTTCCAGCTCCTTCAAAGCAGCACTTGTTCTGCATCCGCATGGTTCATCCGGTTGTGTTTTTAATTGCAGCCTGACGTGTCCCGCTCCACATTCCCACCTGGCGCTCTTACAGTGAGGTGCTGCTGTCCGTGTCCATTGGGGATTGTTAGAGTGGCATTTCCTTTTTCATTTTTAAAAAGTTCCTCTCCCTAGTGATGAATTAGAGATGACCCATCTGGGCAGGAGGAGGGCAGCGTGAGGCTAACGCTGCGTCTGCTAGCAGGTGGAATTGTGGGTAATATTGCAGGGTCACGAGGTCTCCTCCTTCTCGAACAAGTGAGGACGGTTTTGAGAATTTCACCATCAAATTACTTTCTCATTATTATTCAATATATTATTAAGAGAGTAGAAGTACAGCTTCCGTGTCTGTACAGTGTGATAAGATATTGTGAATTAGGTTAACCCAGAATGAAGCGCTGTACGTGACCACTGTTACACTTTAGCTTTTTAGACTTTTGCGTTGAATTGTGGAGATAGAATGCCATTTATTGTGGTAATGAATCAGAAATTGTCCGAGAATTACTCTTTCTTAGCTGTTCATTTCTTCTCAGAACAAGGAATCAGAATTCTGGACATTGTTTGATAAAGGAAAATAATTGCAAAAGGCCGTCAAATCAGTGCTTTATTACGGAGGAGTGCAATCTTCTAGCCAATTCTATCTAATGAAAGTGGACTGTGCATTTTAAAGCTATCATTACGTTTGTGTGTGTGTGTGTGTGTGTGTGTGTGTGTGTTGTAAAAATGTCTTCAGAACTTCTTTTATGAGCTTTTTGTGGTTTGCTTTGGTCCATCATTCACTAACATCAGCCTAGTTAGAGAAATTCCTCATGTAATGGAGTTATCTAATGTCAAGTTAACATTGCAGTTTAGTTTTGAACGTGGAAAACGCAGGAGGAGTGCACCTGAAGAAGCTCATTTTTATTATGGTAACACTAATTTAGTGTCCAATTCTCACTATTAACTAGTTGCTTATAAGCAAGCATATTACTAGGAAATTGGCTGCTTATTATTACTTATAAAACGCATAATAGTAATGCCTTATCCTGCATGACCTTATTCTTCATCCCTTAATCCCAATACCTAAACTTAACTACCTTAACTATTAATAAACAGTAATTATGAGTTCATTGAGGCAAAAGTCATAGTTAATAGTTAGCTAATAGTGAGAATTGGACCCTGATCTTAAGTGTGACCACATATTTTAGATATGCTGTATTAGAAATAAATCGTCATCTCTTAATATGTAAATTAGATGTGCAAGTTTTCACCACGTATCTGTAATTTCCGGAGTGTTTGCATATCTGCAATACATCACTAAAACATTCCCTGTAAAAAAAATATATTAACAGATGCTTTTAAATCATTGATGATAAATAAAGCATGCAAATTGATGTTTATTAGATGTTGATATTGAATAGAATGCAATATTTTCTAGATCACTCTCAACCTGCATGTTTATGTTTACTCAAATGGTAAACATTCTGTTGAAGAAAAGATTTGTACATTTTGTAAAGGAAATGTGAGATTTTTTTTTTTTTTTAACCATGCATGACTTGCTACCATGATACTAATTTGGTTGTCAGGGTGTTGCTATATGTTTGTTAGTGTTATAGGTTGTTGCTAGGGTTGTATGACTGGTTGTTAGGTGGTTGCTTACTGTCCCAAGTCAAAATAGCCCAACCACAAGTCTTTATGATATTCTGGTCCCTAGAAGTCAAACATTTTGTACATTTTAGAGTAAAATGCATCAATCTGGTGCACCTTGAATGCAATATTAAGAGTTCAGACTTCTTTAAGTGACCAAACTGAACAGAATAAAAATGACTTTGCAATGACATGTACCTGTTATTTAAATATACTGTAAAATAAAAATGTAATTATATAAATAATTTTACTTAACCCTAAAAACTACCATACTTATGTCTTAATTTCTTCATTTGTAAGTGCTAAACCTTCAAGATCTGTTGGTGGAAAGCTGGAGAGAGACCTAGACAACAGGATTAAAATGCATTACAAATTTAGTGGAATTGCATAAACTTATCTCCACAAAATGTTTTATACAAATAAGAAAATAAAATGTAACTGGCAATAATTCCCAAATGCACATTCAACAAGTTTGCGGTGTTCACTGTTCGCACTGAGACTGAAAACATTGGATCTGCTGGCGTGTAAAAGAACACAGTGCCTCGCTTCGCTCTGAAACACATCAGGCTTTATATTAATTTACTTAATTCTCAGCCTTTTACGGTTTGATAAGTGCACTCAGCTTTATTGCATTTTTGTTCGACTCTTTTATGTTATCATGGAAAGCGTAAAACTATTTTCGGTTCATTATGAAACTGTGGAGGGGCACCACTGTCTGGGTTATCATTGAGAAAACACAGGAATTATCCTTCATGTCCGTGGCACATACTGTATTTCAATCCTGATGTGGAGAGAATTCTCTATTCCACTTCTACGGAAACGAATTAATTCCTGTATTTGATGTCCAAACAACAAACCACCCTTCATCAGAACTCTCGTTTCCCTCAATACAGAAGGAGACCAGAGAGAGTCTGAGGTATAGATTTACCTCACATCCTGAAACCGTACAGAGCGCCTCTGTGTTTCATCTTCCTGACAGAGGGGATAGTGGATTGGTTTTGTGGCTGGAGGATTCTGCGTTCTCACACTCTGTCTTGTTTTCTGCTGGTCCTCCACAGGTTTTGTTTCCACTCTTTTTCGAAAAATGAATCCTCTCCCTCCTCATTCATCTCTTCCCTCTCTCCCAATTCTGTAGAAAAGACAAGGGATTCTTCCGCCCCCTCTGAAAGGTTTCAGATTCTTTGTTACTTTTCCCTCTCCTCTCATATATACTGGCTTTCGCAGTGTGTGTGTGCACAGTAACACACATGCATTCTCGCCGCAAGCGCATGGCAAACCTGGCCTGTAGGTGCTGCTCTGATCTCATTCTTTGAACCCTCATCCAAGAGGAAAGAAACAAAGAAAAAAAGGGCATACAGAAGAAACCCTCTTTCCCTTGGCTCTTTTGAAAGGCCTCTCCCATCATACCACACACACACACACGCACACACTGTGATTATTCACAGTGCAAATGGCAGCCCACCAGAGAGCAGCTCCTACAAAGAAACCCAGACAATGCAACCTGAGACACTGCTAAGCTCAGCCTACCGTAATTAACTATCTGCCTCGTTCCTGCCCGCTGGCTTCATCCCTCACACTCGTTTGGCCTCCATTTACCCATGTTAACAAATAAAACGCATTTCTTTTGCACTTTTCTTATGAAGCTGCATTGCAAAGAGCTTCAGAGATTTCCCAAACAAGGCCCACCGCCAACACATTAGCAAAAGCTTTATTCGGTATTGCTGAGCCGAAGCGCCTGTTGATCTATCTTTCATTTCTTCTCTGGCTCACTGACCCCCTTAAACACACATTCAAATGCAACCTCACCCCCTTCATCTCCCGTCTTTGAGTTTAAGAACTTCATGATCTAGACTCACTGCGGAGTTCAGCTAATCTCTGAGGGACAGAACGGTGAGGTAGATATAAAGTCTGTCCTTTAACCACTTAATCTGATGTCTTGGGCTCCTCACATTCCCCAGGCCCACAGCTGACACCGTTCAACCTGTCTGAAAGGCTTTCTTCACTGCACATCTAGGCTTGTCCTATGGTTGAGCAAACACTTAGCAAACTGAAACAATTCTTCTCCATCAACCTGCCACCTCTGCCCAACACCTTGACCTTTTCACGCTACACCAACTGGAAGCAAGCGAAATAACCTTCCTGGAAAATCAATCTTAAACTAGTTTAAGGTGGTGGCTGGGACTTTGAACATGGTAGGTTCTTTTTACTGGTCCAAGTTGGTCATAAGTGGGCTTTGTCAAAGTCAAAGCTTTGTTTTGTGGTTTACTAGCCAGTCTACCACCTGAACTGGTGGACAAGATCAGCAACCAGCTGGCTGCCATGTCCCATAAACTAGCTTAACTATCTTAAACTGGTGTGACCAGTTTTTGTTTTCTTCTCTTAACCAGACCAAGATGGTCTACCAGCTCAGATGGGTCGTTCCAGCTTGTAGTCCAGTTGTCCAACCAGCCAAACCAGCCTGGACAACATAGAAACCATCTACAAACAGGGCTTGACTTGAACTGTTTTGCTCACCAGCCTCTGTGGCCAGTGGTTTTCCAAAGTTACTAGCCACTCAGCATTTTCACTGGCCATAACTCTGTTGATACCATGGGGAAAAACTGCCATATAGATATTTTTAATATTATCTCATAAGTTGGAAGCAGGAATATTAGGCTGCTGTCACTTTAAGACCTGACGCACAGATCCATTATACTGTTACACATGTGTTTTATTTCTCAACTGTTTACGTTCGCTTAAAACATAACTGATTGTATTTAAGTGAATATTCACCAAAACTGTCCGTTTGACATTATTTTGTGTGTATTTGACTGTTTCAGCGCAATAAGCAATGAAAAATAACTCAATTTAGTTCTGAGAGATGGCTTTATGTGCGCACACTTTGGATGTGATCACAAAATCTGCACGAATAAGTGAAATTATGCACAGTACATGCAATCTCACACCAAAATTCTACCCCTGTAACACCAACAATATTCATCCGGAGCAAATGAAACGAGTGAGTAAAGGGACGCGGGTTTGAGTGTAACTCGCTGTCGGAGAGATGAGAGAGAGAGAAAGAAAGATCAGCTGGTATCGTGCATCTGTTCTGTGGAAAATTAGTATTGGAAGCGTTTCAGATATTTCAGTATCAGTGTTGAAACATTTATATTTTTGACAACACTACTTTGCACTTTATTATTTCAGATGCCTTTTTAAAAGACTACAATTGAAAAATGTATATATTATATATAAAATTCAACCCGCCAAAGTGTCTAGTAGGAGGGACCTTTTTAGACTGGCTTTATCTGGATTTTCCAGCAGAATTTTTTTTTAAATCACAGAATAAATCCAACTCACAAATAAGTGCCTGGCTTCATGAACTTTTAAGAGTTACTCATTGCAAGTCTTTGTTATCCGTGCTTCAGTTGTCCTGACCGTTGTGACCCAGAACACAACACATGTAGGAGGTGACCTTTGTTCCTCTGTGCCTCCATGGTGAAGACTGAGAACACACTGTTTTCATCACCTTTGATTATCATGGCTGGGAACCTATAGTGTCATTTTAGGATGTGCAGAAGTTTGGGGATGATGTCATGACACATTGGTCCTGTCTGGGAATGAGTGGGGCTGGTCAAGGCCATTGTTTGACCTACCTGCGCTGGTTAAATAATTGCAGGTGAACTGTTTCTTTTCAAATGATTTTTTGGACACTTGAAAAGGGGTCGACTGGAAGACAATGCTAAATCATCGATTCGATCTCTATAAGGAGGACTCTTGATCAAGGTGCTTATCAAGTTACTTAGTTGTCCCTATACTCCATGTTCATGACATGATCTACACTGTCAAATTTGACATGATCAGTAAGTCATGACAACATGTTTTTACCTTACTTCAACTCATCAAAATAAGTTAAGCAAAGTTATACAAGATACAATAATTTTTTTTTTTAAGTCAATGTAAGTTGAAATGACTTACACAGTCAAGTTTATTGTACTTAAAAATGTAAGGCATCAAGTTTTGTTGTATTTAGACCACCAGACACAGCTATTTGGGAACTTTTTCCTCTGCAATTCACATTTCTAATGGATCAAAACATTCAAGGCATGTTCTTTGGTCTGCCTGAACTCCCATAACAATTGTTTGGCTCTGAATGGAGTAGCCAAAGCAAGCTATATTAAGACTACAGATCTTCTACACATTTTGTACTTTTTGTGCTTGCTGCAACCCTAGAAGCAGCATTCTTTTGTTTTTCTTGCTCGGTCCAGACACATTCAGTAAAAAATGTTCTTCCTTTTGAGGTGGACTGAGCTCTGTGACGAGTCTAGATACGCCACTGTTATCTTATTTGTACATAAGAAAGAGGCATTTTGGGGTTTCTTACGAGACTTTACCTTTATCACAAAGCATGGCAGCAGATAACGAGACCAACGGACCAAAAGGAGTCTGAAGATATGACTTGTTGTCCATTTTGTACAAGTCTTTGCATCTATCCCGTCTGTCCCACTCTCTAGTCCAAGAAGTGATTTGCTTATATTTTCTGTCATTCCCTCTCTCAACATAAACATACTCTTCACGCTATTTTGCAATGGAAGGTTTACTTTAAAAGCTATTCGTAGCAACTAGGACGTAGTTAACAATTTTAGGCGACATGAGCGACTGGCGATGCAACAAAGTTGAGTAACTTGCAATGAGCAGCAACCACCAATGAGAGTGACGACTGCTGAGGTCACATGATCCACCTTCTGGTACTGTAGTCGATTAGGAGTTCCTACTTGTACAAAACCAAAAGTAAAATGATTTGACAACCTCAATGTGAGCAAAATTGACTTCTGCTATTGAAACTACGTCCATTTTCTGTCTGATGTCACAGAGCCCTCCGATATGTCCGACCTATAGAATTAATATGGATTTCATGAACGATTTTTTTTGTTAACTCAAACTCACTTCTCAAGGTTCACACTTTTTGACTTGTTGTTACTCTGAACTGTACTAACAATCTTCTTTTCCTTTCCATCTTTTCTATTTATACACAGAGTTCTGACTGAACAACATCCGAGTCTAATAAGGTCATGTTTTTGTGGCAATATTCCTCTCGCTGTCAAAAAAAAAAATCAATGAAGGGTGCTTATCTATCCATCTTGACACATGGCGTGATACTCTTTGCACCTGTCGTGCAGACAAAACACAAAACACAAAACGCATCCTCCTTTTACCTGTAAAAAGGAGTCTATCCTCCACAACACATCAAACCTGTCATTACTTCACTTGGTTGTTATTTATGTTCTCTCTTTCTTTTCACCCACTCTTTTATTTCCACATGGGTGATTATGAGTGTGTTATGTCCTGATTAGAATTAGTGAGTGCACTTTGTGCTCTGCTCTACAGAGTGAGAAATCACTCCTTCAGTGAGAATAATTGAGCCCAGGCCCGGTTGCCAGCTCATTACCCACAAATCATAGTAGGCTGGGGCAACTTAGCAGGAGACAATAATGACTTTGGGGAATTTGGAACCTCACTGTGGTGAAAACTGCTGTTACGCTAAGGGCATATCAGAGGTGGGGAACTCACAATACAGGGTGGAGATGTATGAAAGTACGAGGGAAGTCAAGATGTGGGGTTACTTTACTCAAATGCAAATGTTAGATCTGTCAGCGGCGATGCAAAAGACTACTGTGCAACACACTGTGAATGAAAGTAAAACGAGGTTCTTGTCAGGCAATTTCTCAGATGGAGGGTCCTCACAAATAGACTGGACTTGATCCAAGCTCCGTTGTTGACGGACTGCGGGAATTAGCCATGCTTGAAAAGCGCTAACATCCATCAAAGGTTTCACATTTGTAACAGACAAATTCTTTTCAAAGCCCATTTTGGCATTAAGCGGCGTCTCCCTTTCTTGCTCTCTCTCCAGCTAAGTGGTCCACACCTGGACGCAATTAAATACCCAGAAAACGAGGGTAATTGAGGGAAGACGTGTCACAGTTTACGCAAATAGCGAGTGGTCCCAAAACATTTCGAAAGCTAAGACGACTGTATTCTTCCACACCTATTAGACTAAACTCTCTTGCGCCATTTATTTGGATGACAGCTACGCAATGAGGTAGAAGATAGACTTTGGAGACTGACAGTATCCGATTTCCCAGCCTTGCTGAATAATTAATTCCTATTTATTAGATTTTTTTGTGCTGTTTTCCAGTCTTTGTTCCAGTTTATAATGTGAGCGACTCCTTTGCTCCAAGTCATTTGTCTCAAATGAGTCCACTCCACAGTGTCCGTGTCCATCGTACCAACAGGCCGCTTTCGTTCTTTTATTGCCTCCATTAGAGTGTAATGCTTTTAAGTTGCCATAGGAATATGGCCAGCCGTAAACAGCTCTACTTCTGTGAATGGAGTCCAGGAGGAGTCCTTCTGCCCATTTAGAGAAAAGAGAAACGCATTTGATGTGCATGAGTGGCGAAGAAAAGGTCTGCGGTGGCCCTCTCAGAATTGACAGGAAGGAGTGAAATGCAGATACAGGCTGAGTGGATGGTCTATCTGCTTATTTCTTTCTGTGGGAAATGAAATCACTCGCAAATTGGTCTCTGCAGGATGGGGACCGCATGGTGGGCTTACTTGTCTCCGTTGTGTGGGGAGTCCCTTAGTTCCACAACCTGGCTGTCCACAGGTGAAGCATAATGAATGCAGAGATGAATATGCATCGGTAGATGCTGTTCAAAAGTAAATTGTGCGTCACATGCTGTTATTTTCGATGAAGACTTCGTTCCCACCAGTATGAGGCCATTGCCGGTGTTCAGCGCTGTGAAATGATTGAAAACCGAACTAGCTTGTCCCTCAAGTGCCAGCTTAAAATTCAAGAATAAAAAATGAAAAGTCTATCATGGAAATATGTTTAAAGAAAATGACCTCAACCAGTAATATTTGCATGTTGATCGCATAAAAAATAAAATAAAAAAAAAGAAAGAAAAGGAATGAACAAAACATAAGAATTTGAAATGAAAAGAATTTACTTTAAACTGCTGTGAAAGTATTAGTGTACCTGGTTTGTTGGTATGATGAGTATCATTAAAGTCACTGTTCATTACTGTGAAATAATTAACAGCCAAACCATCTGTTCATTAAGCACCAGCTAAAAAGCCATGAAAAGGTGTACTTCGTAATTACAAGATAAAAGTCTTCTCATGCAGACACATAAATAAATAAAAATTGATATATATATATATATATATATATATATATATATATATATATTGTATTTGTATATATATTTGTATTTGTATGTTAATTGCATACAGTTTTATTATTATTCTTTGGGACACAAATGGAAATGTTAGGAAGTCAAATTTTACAGATATCTGATAAGGAACAGTCTGAAAAGCACATCAATCCTTACATGACTTGCTTTGTTTGAATGTGAAAAAAATTTAAATAAAATTAAGAATGTATACAACAGTTGTGTTTTATGGTGTTATAATTTACTTTAGCATATATTAGCAGTCATTTACTACACATTTTTTTCCTAGTTTGTGTAGATCTAATAGTCCTTCATGGAGTTTCACTTTAAGGCCAACTTCTTTTTGGACTGCTTTTAAACTGCTGGGCTACTTTGAGTTATTGCTTTCTGCTTCATATGAATTCCGGTGCGCTTCAAAGACTTTTCCTCATTCTTTCCTAGTGGAACAGACTCCGGAGTGGGAGGATGTCTTGGATGGTTGCACCTTTGAACCTGACTGATGCTTTTGTGATTGGTCTAAAAATACAGCAGGTAGCGCAGGCTGTCAATATATCAGGGATCTCTCTCACAGCGGAACAAGGGCGGAAAGGGAATCAGTCATGTTTATTCTATAAAACAAAAAGTTTAGCGCATACATGGTGACGTGCTTCTCCGCTCCCATGCTTTCCTGTGTTTGTTCTAGCCTTCATTCAAGTTTCTGCTAAAATGTTGTATGTGTTACTTTTGGCATACGGGCTTTTCAAGTGGGAATAGCAAGTGTGGATTTGCATTGTCTTGAAATATAAAAGCTGCCCCATTTCAATTGTTGGCCCATTATAAATCAGCTTCACAATGAAGTCAGTGAACTTGGTGCTTACAAGATTCTTCCTATAAAGTGTTGAAACATGAATGAGCAGACTTTCCTGTACAGACAAAGCGGCGCAGGAAGGGCTGTAACCTGTCGTGAACCAAACGTGCAAGCATTTGGATAAGAAGGTTAGCAGAATCATGTTTTTTGTAATGGCAGGTTTATAGAGGGAACACCATCAGCATGGCTTCCCACACACAGATTGAAACAATACCAAAAATAATAATAGTTATACTTGCTGTGTTTTGCATCAAATATGTCAGGAAACTGTAGGTTGCAGAAAATGCTAATGCTCATTGACCTTTCGTCTTGTAGCCTAAACATAGAAATGGGCTAAATGCAATCTCACGAGATTAAGGAAAAGGCTTGCATTGAGCTTAGATATGTTTGGGCTTTTTACACAAAGGAATTGATATCCATATTCCCTTTCGGTCATTCATTGCATTCAAAGGCTACCAGCTGTACATTCCTATTAAATAACTTGTCCCAGTGAGACACAGACACACACACACACACACATTCTTGTACATCTATCTTTATGAGGACATTCACTGACACAATGCATTCTCTAGCCACTTACCCTAACCTTACCCATCACAACTAAGTGCCTAACCCAAACCCTGACCCTAAACCGACCCTTAACCTCATTATAACCTTATCCCTAAAACCAAGTCTTGACCCTCAAACAGGCCTTTAAAGGCTCTCAGAAAGTGAAGACCGGCCAAAATGTCCTCACTTTACTCTCTTTGTCCTCACTCCAATGGTCTAAAAGTCAAACTGGTCCTCACAGAGATAGTTATAGTACACACACACACACACACACACACACACACACACACACACACACACACACACACACACACACACACACACACACACACACACACACACACACACACACACACACACACACACACACACACACACACACACACACACACACACACACACACACACACACACACACACACACACACACACACACACATCCAGCTGCTTTTCTAATCCCAATTCCGATGAATTTGTAAGTGTGAATTGGATTATATATACAGTATATATGTGTGTGTATATATATATATATATATATATATATATATATAATAGTTATAATACTTTTATATATATAGTCTGTTAAATTTCACATTGCAGTTCAGGACAGGCACCTGTGAAGTGTTTAGGACTGTGTGTGTGTGTTATTCAGCCAATCACAGTGTTGTCATGATGTCATTTTCCTGCAGCTTCAGAGTGATCAGTCATATGGCAATTACAGTTTAAAGGATCCCGGCTGCAGGTCTGAGCACCCATGGGTACAGATGGCCGATTTTAAATCGCCACTAAGATGAATGTGAATACTAATGGGCAGCTCTCTCCAGGTGTTATATACCTCTTTAAAAATAACTGATGTGTTTCAGCATATCCAGAAATGATCCTCTGGAGTTCTCATGAAATTGCCGTTCTGTTTCCACTTTATCCACCGATCTCTGCTAATGTCTTTATGATCTCAGGTTTTTGTTGCTTTTTGTAATCACACATATGCTCAGTGACCTTCATGGCTTAGAGCCAGATTAATAGCTCCATACGGAGTTAGAGGGACGATCCTCCCTCTTAATCACCTCTAAATTATGATTAATCATGGAAAAGCAGTCATGAGTGTGCAAGATGTTCAGCTCAAGGCGGTTCAGAGTTAGCTGTCTTTTTCTATATCAGGGAAATGTGCTTCAGTCTAGCTTTTCCAGTCACATGGGTTCACTTTTGCTGTACCATGGTATTATTATTATTTTTGACAATTAATAAAATGTTCTGGATGGGGAAAATATTCTAGAAACAATACTGATGCAGGGAGACATGAATGGCAAAGTATGTGACCACATGTTATATTTAATAAGTTGGCCATTGAGAAATTGCACATGGACAAAGCAATATCAATCACCCACTCAGCTGAATATTGGGGTTTTGCTTATGGTCTTGTGATATTGTTGGCACTATGTCGTCGGACATTCTTACAAAGAGAAAAACTCCGGCTGAACCAGCAAATCACTTCAAAAGTGGCCCCAGACAAAAGCAGGCAGTGATAACTCGATTTTCGATAATTCATGCGCTCTTAAAGCTCTGTGTGGGATATGAGAAAGTATTCCTGCCTGTGGTTATTGATGAAGGCATGCCAGTTAAAGGCACTGCCTGCTTTAGGTTTTATTATTGACTAAATGATTGATTTAAACCCTCATAATTAGCTGACCTAATTTAATAAAAGTGCAATTTAACTATACTGCAGCCCCACCGAAGCGTGCTGTGGCATTGATAGATATGCCTGTGCGTGTATGAAATCACAACTGACAGATGATGTATTTGGTACAGATGCATTTGGTTGACTGAATGAGAGAAAGACAGAGAGGGACATTGACATTTTGTCCCGTGTCTCACTCCGGGTCACTCTCGCTAACTTCTCTCCTTGATCTAGACAAATGTGAATTAGCTCACGTATCTGATTTAATTTACTTAATAGCATTAAGAACCTGTTTGGCTTTAATTTGCTCAAAGTAATCCTTGGCCGAGCCAAACTTTTATATGCCATTAGCGGTGTCTTAAAAAAAAACAAAGGGGAGACAGGTTTAAAGGGGGTGATGTCTTTGTTGATTTAAACGAGGGAAAATAAGAGTTGAAATACAGTGGCAGAAATAAAACGTTGCTCATTGGATTACAGGAAGCCATGTTTCAACTGCTGCCTGCCTAAGTTTATGAGCATTCAGATAGTGTTTGCTAAATCAAGCAGCACTATTTCTATTGCTCATGTTTTGTTTTGTTTGGTTTGAGTTAGTTTGGTTGGTTTTAGTTTGGTTAGGTTAGGTTAGGTTAGGTTAGGTTAGGTAAGGTTAGGTTTGGTTGGATTGTGTTGGGTTGGATTGGGTTTGGTTGGTTGGGCTAGGCTGACTTTGGTTTGATTTGGTTGGGTTTGGTTTGATTTGGTTGGGTTTGATTTGGTTTGGTTTGGTTGGGCTAGGCTGACTTTGGTTTGGTTAAGTTAGATTAGGTTAGGTTGGATTTGGTTTGGTTGGGCTAGGCTGACTTTGGTTTGATTTGGTTGGGTTGGGTTAGGTTAGGCTGGGTTGTAGTTTGGTTTGTTTTAGTTTGGTTAGGTTAGGTTAGGTTAGGTTAGGTTAGTTTGGGTTGGATTGGGTTTGGTTGGTTGGGCTAGGCTGACTTTGGTTGGATTTGGTTTGATTTGGTTGGGTTTGATTTGGTTGGGCTAGACTGACTTTGATTTGGTTAGGTTGGATTTGGTTTGGTTGGGCTAGGCTGACTTTGGTTTGATTTGGTTGGGTTTGGTTTGATTTGGTTGGGTTTGATTTGGTTTGGTTGGGCTAGGCTGACTTTGATTTGGTTGGGCTAGGCTGACTTTGATTTGGTTTGGTTAGGTTAGGTTAGGTTGGATTTGGTTTGGTTGGGCTAGGCTGACTTTGGTTTGATTTGGTTGGGTTAGGTTAGGCTGGGTTGTAGTTTGGTTGGGTTAGGTTGTTGTTTTTATATATTTTTTTTGGCTGGGCTGGTTTTGGTTTGATTTCGTTGGGTTTGATTTGGTTTGATTTGGTTTGGTCAGGTTAGGTTAGGTTGGGTGGTGGTTTGGTATGACTTGGCTTGGTTTGGTATGGTTTGGTTTGGTTTTCTTCTTAACACACTAAAGACAACTCAAGCTCTGTAGGGGCCCTCAGTACCATTCAAAACCACTGAAAACAGAAAAATTAAGAAAAAAAAAAATGTGGGGAACACATCATATTTCAAGTGCTGAGCTTGTTTTGTCTGAAATAAAAAGCGCTAGATAAGCTGTCTCACTCCTTACTGCCCCAGAACAAGTACGTCTCTCTTTGAAGTCTCATTTTCTCCCACAGGTACCATTACAGGAGAATATGAAAGTGTCTGAGCATGAGTTTAAAACTTGGAAATATTACCACCCCACTTACTGAAGGCACACTCATGAGCCCAACAAACTGACAACACACCAACACAACTCTCAGTTCTCGCCAAACAGCTGAGCCGAATTTCCACTGGAGACACATAACAATCGCTGTAGAAATGTTGCAGCTGATATATATGTCATATTACAGAGGGTGATGTTTTTGAAAAGAATCACACTGTTGTCACTTTTTTTTTTAAAAGGACCATGATATTTAGTTATTTGGCCATGGTAATAATATGGTTCTTTGGACCTTGGTAAAACCATCATATTATTTGAAGGTCATTGGAGTACCATGTAAGTACTACGATATATGAATGGTAATCATACAATGCAATGGTGTCTGGTATTTTCACTGTACCATGTAACAGTGCTTAAGGGAAAAAATCAATTAAATTCAATCAACTAGTCTTTTTCTTGAAAACAATACGAAATAAAGATTTTTTTTTTTTGCAATTATAGCATCTCTTTGTGGCTTTGTTGATGTTTGTTTGTATTGATGGGTCGATTCTTTTATCCGTGTTGAGGACAAGAGAAATACTCTGATGAAAAATAAGTTAATCTAAGATTTAATCAATGCACAAGATGACAGACATATTACGAGGCCTGATTATGGGCGTGCATTAATGGATTTTACAGTCGCCTGTTAATATCCCCTGTGACATGATAAGTGTATGAAATGTCTATTCCAAATGGGCTATATTTTTTCATTTGACACTCTAAATAAACAGTGGCACAAACCAACCACAGTGGGATAGTGTTCGTATAAGTAGATTACAGTAGTGGGTCAGCTTTATGTCCGGTAATGACTTTAAGTCATCATTTAGGTCCTTTTAGCATTTATTCCCCCAACACAAATACTAATAAGCATCTTGGAAATGATGAGTAGTGTGATCCATTGACTGTTGTAATGGAGATTTTGTTTAGCGGTGGGATGAAATGACCCTGTGTTTGAGAGAAGGATGTGAAAAACCCAAGTCACGTTCAATTAAATCAGTCTAATTGAGGTAATAGGAGTTGCCTCCGAGGACAGACATACTATAATGGCACATTGTGGCGCCTACAGAAGGCCTTTCATCTCCATTTGAGTACAGCATCTATTTCTTTATCGTCTTGAATCTTCAGTGGGTTCCAGTTGTGTATCACCTACCGACCCTATCAGCGTCATATAAGGGTCACCAGTTCCACCAACCAGACACAAGAGTTTTTGCACAGCCATAGTATTTCTCATACTACTCTAATTTGTTATGGTTGGCTTTTACTGTGTTGTTTTTTGGGTGTGTTTTACTGAAGGTAATTACCAACTTTTGTACGTAGTCAGGAACTGGACTAAGGTCACTATTATCGGAGGTTTGTAAATATTTGGACAATTATTGTTTGAACAAATTGCCCACTTCCTTATATTTTCTTTACGGCACTTTTCCCGGACTTTACATTGGACATGGATATAGTCCTTTAGATAAAAACGCAGAGCTGTATGTTTGTATATAGATTTTAAGATATTCCCCACAATTAGTGAGGAGAATGGAAAATGTGTCTTTGTTTTTGTAGTGGTCTCACATAGCCATGTTTTTGACTGTCAGCGTATAGTCCAGTCCACTTTACTGCTTATTTTTAGCCTACTGATTATTTCTCAGACAGAACACAGCAAACTAAGATAGTTCTAGACTTGACTATTTAGCTTAATTGCCACTAAATTCCTCAAATTAAATTTTCATGCCATTCACTTTAAAAATGTAGCCAAAATCAGTGACTAGTTCTGGTCTCTTAATTAGACTTTTTTTTTTTAGATGCTCAGATTTGGGAGACCAGCTAAACCAGCTGAAAACCAGCTTAAACCAACCAAGACCACCAAACCAGCTAATTTGGCCTTTTTTTGTTTCTTTAGCCTTTTCCTTACTGTGTTCCCTTGTAAATACAATTTATTTTCCACATGAATTAAGAAGTTTGAGGGGACAAAAAGCCAAAAATCAGATTGAACCTGCTGTTTTTCTGCTAGTGCTTGAGGTTGTTCTGTTCTGTATGCATCAGACAAACTGAGGCTGAGACTTGCGTTGTGTTATTAAAGTCACCATGAAATAAAAAAATTCCATTGTTATTTTTTTAGGCAAAATATATAAAAAAATATATCTGCGCACATCATTATTTATTTTTTAAATTCATGTTCCTGGTAATCTTGAATCAGAATAAGCTCCTCTTGCCGCATCTCTTTTCTTCTCTGCACTGTAAAAAAAAAAAAAATACATCCCCAAGTCAAAATGTTCTAGTGACTGGTCACATCTAAATTTTTCAATTAGTCTGACGTATTATTTCTCATTGAGCCAATGTTAACAGACTATTGCAACAAGAATTGCACTTGGGCCAATTAAAAAATTTAGATGTGACCAGTCACTAGAAAATTTTGACTTGGGGATGTATTTTTTTTTACAGTGTGATGATGTGGGCGGGGCAACCTGTCACTTATATGAGATCAGCCAATAGCAAACCACAACCATCCAATCAAGCACAATCAAGCCCCGCCCTACATTTGTTCTTGTTCCAGAAGCCGTTTAACTTGGAAATACATCGCAATATGGAAGAACAGACTATTGCAACTTCCATTTCATGCTTACTTTAACTATTGCGATCTTTGTGCGTAAATTCGACCCAGTGCTAGAGGGGAAAGCTCCACTTCTGTCACTGTCATGTTACACCACTTGTCAACTGCAAAACGTCCTGATTTCCTCTGGTTGTTCTGGAGGTCAAACACTGGTTCTCTCCACAGACGTGACCTTCAAGCCCTGCAGCAAGGCTTCGATAAGATCATGCTGGGCTCTGTTTGGATTTCATCCAACATACTGGATATCAACCATGAATGTGCAAGACTTTTGATTCATTAGCCGCTGTAGGCAAACAAATAGAAGACTAACAAAGTGTAGTCTCAGTAAAACTATTTGCGCTACAAACCAGTGTGTTTATATATACAATAATACATTACATAAATATGATAATATTAATACCAGTTTCAATTCCAAGCAGCATAACGCAGTGTTTGTAGCTAAAACAGCTAGAAACGTTAAAAAAAGGTGAATAGTTCAAGTTTGGAAAAATGCAGTCCCTTCAGCTCCTCACAAGCTAGCAGTCTCTCAATGTGACGACCTCCTGCATCTGCCAGGAACAATAATATAATGCACTGTCTGTCTAATGGCCAGCTTTGTAACCTCTGGCTTCCTGTAACTGCTGCACTGAGTGGCTTCTGGCCTTCACCCAAGCTCACAAACACACACAAACACACTTATTTTTAGTCGCCACATATCAGCAGACGCCTTAAGCACCCAAATGACAGCAGTGGATTCATCCCTTAAAGCTGATGGGGATCTTCGCCTTTGGGTCGCCCATGAAATGACCTTCTCCATGCAGGAGTTTTTCAGTGGAGCTTTTACATCTGGCAGGTGTACAGAACCGGACAATGGGCTTCTGGCATCCAGCCTCGGTTTCTGTGTCTTTCATTACTGCCGCTACCAGGCAAAGCGACACTTTGTGTTCTGTGCGAATGACTTTGTGACAGGAACCATTCTCTCCTGTCCACAAACGCCTGGACCGGCTCTCATGGTCCAATGTGACGCACGTCACCGCTCAAATTTATCTCTTATTGCTAATAAGCTCATTCTCAGGCGGCAGAAAGCTGAATTCACAGCTGAATAGAGACACTCCAGCACAGCTGCATTCATGTCACATGAACGTTTCTCTACTATAACTACTCAATGCATGTCTTTATCTTTTTATATGTATTTTTATTTTTTTATGGTTATGTGAGCAGCTTGTGTTAGGAGAGTTAACAAGGACGTCATGTACCTACTTGAGGGAACATCAGTAGCAGTCCTGACCAACTTTGTGCCCTAAACATAAGACAGCCCCCCCCCTCAAAAAAAAAAACATTTATTTACTTATAATACGTACAACCTAAAATAATAATTGAATATTCAAAGATACTTTAAATGTGCATGAAATGTACATCTATATATACAGTATATACACACACTTTCCATTTAAATAATATATAACTATCAATTAATTGTCATCATTCAACATTTTTTTTAACGATTTTACAATGAAATTGGGAGGTAAATAATATTGCAATGAAAATAGATCTAATATCCCTATGTGTTTTCCATTTTGAGGAAACACTGTTAATATTGTATTTATTTATTGTTCTGTTACATATTGTCATGTAAATATTGTCTTATTAATTTTCTGCATTTCAGTCCAGACTTTTCTATCATCATGCTTCAAATATCAGATATCAAGATTGAAAATCAGTGAGACGTATATACCTGTCAATGTGGAAATCTGACCCAAATTGATGCAATAATTCTTAATTTAGTGCCGTGGGTGACAAGGTCTGATTGAATATTCCGGATCAAATATAATTAGGATTTCTTCCAACCCAGCACAGAGATACGAAGGCAAACATCCAGCCATTTCTGTCACTGTATTGGGATGCAGATTGCTAAACCACAGACAATCGACTGTGTTTGGAGAGGCAATTGACTCATTTTCACCAGAATAAGGTAACAGACCTGGCGCTGCTTTTTTAGAGGTTTGCTAATAAAATTTTCATGACCTCTACTCATTCTTTAACCTCTACAACAATAAAAAGATACAGACAGGAGGAAATAGGACTCCAGTCATCCTCTTCAGACTCGCGGATGCGTGTGGTGGAGGGTGACGGTCTGAAAAGACTGAATGCATTTCCATATAAAGACGGAGAAGTGCTTATTTAGATGTGCTTGACATTTTGGTGAGTGGGGAAGGTTAAGGGTGAGACCACTGGAATATTAATATCCGTGGCTAACAAACCATTGCAGAATCTCGCCCCATGTCTAGACACTCACTTGGCTTTGGAAATGATCCACAGTCAAGGGTTCGAGGGGAATTAATGTGTGGAATATATTCTGTTGCTAAACTCGATTGAGGAGTTTTTTTTTTTGGTCCCTTTTTCACTTGCATTGACATGCATTCTCAGACATAAAGGAGGCAATATCGGGAATGAGTGTAAATTAAATTTTTTGTTTTAGACACTTTTTTTTTTTTCACGAACTCATAAATATCCCATGAATTATTCCAATGGATTACACTTCTTTCCTTTCTCCTCCAAAACCTCACACTGTAAAAAAAAAGTTTTCAAGTACAATAAACTTGGATGTCATTTCAACTTACATTACATTCGACTGACTTACAAAATTAGTTGAATCTTTTATAATTTAATAAATTGAGTTAAAGCAATGTAAAAACACATGTTGTCATAACTTGTTGATCATATTATTTTTTTGCACGTATGTCTTCTCACCTATTTTCACTTTTATTCACTTATTAGGATTATTCACTTTGGGAATGTCGATGGAGTATGTGAAAGCATTAGACCATATAACTTATTTTTCATTATTATTTTATCTGACAAATCATAAAACGTATTTATTTACTTAAAATGATGTAAGTTTGATTATCTCCTGATTTTATGCGTAAGATGAATGTTCTGTTATGCGTCCATAAGTGTGATTGGATCTGACTTTAGAGACTCATTGAAAGGCAAGGTGTAAATTCAGTCCAGCTAAAGAATATTCGTGTTTGAAATGCATGTCAGTGTCGAGACGGCCTTTGTTTCCTATTAAGCATGACTAAACATTTCAATGATGGCAGCTGGAATGCTTTTTGTGGTCATCCTGTCAATATGTTTGATGGGATATCCTGACTTCAATCCTGCCTTCATTATTTGACAAGACCTTATTGTTATACGTTTTTTGAAGAATTGTAAACGACATCTGCACATATCAGATGTGTCAAGAGGTTGAGAAATAGAAAGACAGAGAGATGTAAATTAGATAAGGATATTGAAAGAAACAAATGAGCATCCACTCAACCCTTCCCTTATCCGATTAGCAGCAGACCTGAGCGGCCGAGCCCAGACTGATTGATGGAATATGAATAATCGATTACAGGCATCTTTTCAAAGGCACGCTCTGATGTCACGACTGCACCAGGGCCGTTCTCTCAGTCAACCTGATTTAAAACAGCAGCCATTATGGTCACTCTATTAGATTAGAGCAAGAGAGGGAGACAGAGACTGGGAGGTTTATGTGAGATGTAAGGTAGAACCATTGACACAGTGTTTTTTCTCTGGTGCCCCACAGGAAGAAGAGGAAGACGAGGAGAGAACAGACAACGGGAAGAACGGAAGGATAGAACCGGTGGGACGGGCGGATTCCTGTGTAGAATCGGCTTCACTTGAGTAAGTCGTCGCAGGAATTCGTGAAATTGATCCGCTGTGTGTCTTTCTTAGAACCTCCTTTGTGTATCCCCCCAAAAAAACAATGTCTTTAAGAAAAAGTTCACCCAAAAATATTAAAAATAAATAAATAATAATGAACACAAATGAGATATCTAGAACTGCGCTTTTCTATGCAGTGCAAATCTATTTACCATTGGCTGTCAAGCAACAAAAAGTCCACACAATGCATATAGTCTATTCAAAGTCATCTTAAAATTGAAGTCTGGCAATCAATTGTATTTTATATATTTCAAATACTGTAACAGCTTAAGATTAGACAACTAATTAACATATTTATAGGTTGATTAAAAAGTGTCAAAGTGAAATGACTTTTGAGAATTCAACCTGCCCAGCATAGCGACGGCTCAACCAATGGCATGAGTTTGGGGGCGGGGCTATCTTTTTTACTGACCAGTGGCAGATGGAGGGCGTGTTTAGGGTAAACTTGCTCAGAAACAATCAATATTCTTCCACCTATGTTTCTTATTCCTGTTCTTAAAACTACAGAAGTTATCCAGTCAAGTGCAGTGAGTGATTGCTCTTTTTCTTTTGTTGTTTGATTAACATTAAAAACACAGATAGCAGCAGGAATATTAGGCTACTGTCACTTTAAGAGTGAATGCGTGGATCCGATATACTGATACACATGCATTTTACTTCTCAACTGTTTACATTTACTCAAGACATAATTGACTATGTTTACAAGGAAACTCGCCAATATGGACATTGTGACTTACTTGTGTTTGAATATGTCTGTTCAAGCGCAAGAAGCATGGAAAAGTTCAGTTCAGTAAAACTTTATTTCAAGTATCAAATAGCTTTTAGTTTTAGTTCATTATAATAACCCTGACTTGTGTCCCAAAATATATATTTTTTGTGTGAATTAGCCTTAATGTAATGATTTAGTCCACCGGAGGCAAGTTGAAGTGAGAACCCAAATACAATTTATTAACAAAACGTGATCAGACATAAAACAAAGGCATGACGAGACATGAAACAAGAACATCGGCAGGGAACAATCAATACTCGACTTATCAATGAGGGCTTAAATACACAGACTAATTACAAGACAAGGAACACCTGTGAACAATGATCAGACGATTAACCAATGACAAGACGCATGGCTGGATCACATGACAAGACACAGAAACATGACAATGACAAGAACTAGAAACAAAACCCAAACCGTGACACTTAAACTGTCTGGGAAAGAACGCAGCACCTCATCAGTGTTGTTGTCCTCTCCTTATCCCATGCATTCTTGCCATATGTTTTCTCTCTCACAGGTGTAGTGTTCTCCATGACTTTTAAAAACCCCAGACCTAGCCCACTGCAGGCCTCAATCTGATCCTAATCACTTAATTGAAGTGTCTGTTTGGTTCATCCATCGACCCGTGTGTCTTAATGGCCCCTGGAGTTATAGATGGACTCATACTGGGCTGGATCTAAACTAGCATTAGCTTCCAGCGCAACGGCTCATAGCGACTCGTAGCCGCTCTGTCATCTTCGAAACTTTTTATGTATTGCCTTTTCTTTGTTTACTACTTTTCTTCTGTTTTGTTTCTCCTCACATTCCCCTCATTTTTCAATGTCCCTAGTGAAATGTTAAAGCCGGTTGAGGTGTCCAATGGCGGCGGGCCCCTAGGAATACACGTGGTGCCTTTCAGTGCCAGAGATAGAAGGTAAAGCTCTTCAATTTGTCTACCATGAATTTGTTTTATTCTTGCCAACTCAACGTGTTTTTAATCTTTTACACCCTTTAATGAACATTTCTTTGCAGTTTTGTTCTTAATAATCCAGTTGTGTCCTCTGCATCCTTCAACTTTCTTTCATACCTTGACAAGTTTCCCTCAAGGTGTCTATGCGGAAGTTGACGATTATTCCCCAGCATGTACAGTATCCATTCGAGATAGTTTTTCATCATTCCTCAAGGACGTATTGACAGGATGGCGCTCTCTCGAGTGGGTCTGTGGGACTTTCTATACCTAGTGAATGTTCTCCAGTTGAATAATGAAAGCAAAGCTTCGTGGAATGGGACACTGCTTAAACAAGGACAAAGGGGACACGGGGCATGGCGCTGAATAAATTAGGTAACTTTATTGCTATAGGAAAACCTCAATCCGGCCAACTCAATTCATCTAATCTGCTTCACCCAATCTGACTAAAAGCTCATCCATATCATGGGTCGTTCACAACATCCAAGGTCAGCTGTTGTAAGAATCACCAAATGAAAAAAGGAAGGTGCAAATTAATGAAAAAAGTGTTCAAATGCTGTAGATGACGACTATAAAGGGATTTTCTGAGAGCTTTTTATCAGCTATAAAAACGCATAACCTTTCCAGACCTAATTTGATGCTGGTATATAAAATGAATGTCAAGCCAAAAAATAAAAATAATAATATGATGAGTTTCAGTATTGGATTCATGGTAAATGGATAGATTTAATAATAATAATAATAATAATAATAATAATAATAATAATAATGATAACAATTACCACAATTATCATTAAAAAAAATATATATATTTTAAATGGCCAAGAACTAATATTCAGAACTTAGTTTAATTGTTGATATGCTTGGCATAATAATACCTGCAATGGACATTTAATTTAATTTAATTTAATTTAATTTAATTTAATTTAATTTAATTTAATTTAATTTAATTTAATTTAATTTAATTTAATTTAATTTAATTTAATTTAATTTAATAAAAATAAATAAATGTGATTTCATTGTATTACTTTATTTTATATTATTATTTAATTACAAAAAAAAGTTTTTATTAATTTTTAATTTTTTAATTTTATATTAATAGTAGGCTGTGAAATAAAGCTTGAAATCTGTTGAGACTGCACCTTAAGAATTGAAACATTCTTATATTACAGTGACGATGCCACTCTTTTTTTTGTTAAATTCGCACTTATTAGTATGCATCTTTTCATACATTACCATCTTTTTTTCCCCCGCTCACATTCAGTAGCAATCCGTCCTGGTCGTCATGTCCTGGTATAAAATCTCAGTGTTGTAAATGGACACAGACGTGATATTTTAGTTAATAACTAATCAGAACTGTCAATTATACTCACCCAATCACAATGGCACACTCCCACAGCAGCACGTCTGTAATGACTTCATCAGCCTCTCGCCGTGTGATTGGTGCGAGGTGTTGAATGTTCACTCATTAGCATCTTGATGGAGGGCACTGAGGTGACAGAGTGTGAACTTCTACAATGACCAGTGTCTTCTCTCTGCCAACAGCATGAGGCGTACGACATCTCAGAAAATGACACGCACGTGGAGTCTTGCGGAAACATGACTCCAGTAACGAGATCTCATCACATGACCAGTGTTCACGGCAAACAAGTCAGGGTCTAATTGCTCGCCATAAATGGATCCTGATTGCATTGTTATTCAATTAAAGGCAGTGGAAAAGAACAGGTGGTCTCCTTCTCGCTTAGTCTTCTGGGCCATCACTCAACAGACAGGCGTCTCTGGTTATGCTAAAGCCATTTAAAAGTGGCAGTGGACTGTACAAGTCTGGTTTCACTCAATAGAACTAAAACGATCTTTCAGATGTATGGCATATATGCTCCAAATTCTGTGCATTTCTTTTATACCACGTTGTCAAGTGCTCCAAACAGGACATGAAAGGAGATTATATTACACACGAAAGGTCCTTACTTTAAATGGAAAATGCATACTTTTGAGTAAATAGTCTGTCAGTATCGAGATCTAATGGTCTTGCGTACTTTTAGGACTTTTATTTAGGATGGATAGAATGCAAATTGGACACAGCCTTAAGGTATGGACACACTAAGTGCTCCATTGGCTTCCATTTATACATATGCAAATGCCAAAGAGAAGAAAAGCAAGGATAGAATATTCACCTTTTGCTGTAAAAAAAAAAAAAGCCATTGGAGATTCTGACCTGCAAATTCATATAGAAAAAAAATTACCGAAATATCCCAGATAACATGGATATTAATTGGAAATGAGTCAATATTACATTTCTGGCCAATATTATGACTGATAACTGATAAATGACTGATATTAAAATTACCATTTTGTCTAAATGAAAAAAAAAAATAATGACAAAAAAACCCACTAAAAACTAAAATTGTTCCTTTTAAGTGCTACAGGTGAGTTTAAGCATTGCAACACTATATGAAGTATGAAGAACTTATATTCATTTGGAGATTTGTTTTAACGTTATGGCTGAAAACCCATAAATGGCTGAAATTAAAACACTCTTTTGTCTAAATAAATCAAACAAATGCTACACTTAAACAAAAGTCAATATATGTTTAAAATGCAAGTGAATTTATGCATCACAAAAATATAAAGTACTTTTTAATATTTGCTAAAAATTACATTAGTGTTTTAAAAGTTTAACTGTAAGTGAGCGTTGGATGGCAGATGTAATCTATAAAATAAGGGCAATGCTAATGCACAGTTAAACTAATGTACACTTACAGATAAATGCATTTCCATTTATTGGATAATGAATGCATTAATGTTTTTCATTTACAGCATATCCTGTCGGCCATATTTGTTGCGTGTTTTGAGGTCATTTTCCATGCTTGAAGTTTAGCGTGACGCACCTCTCCTTCTTTAAGCTGATGAATAATGAGCCTCTACAGATTGTACATCAGTCCAGTGGGAGTTGAGCTGATCCTCGGCTTCCCCACAGCTGGTTTACATCCAGATTATGAAGACAAAGTGCAAGCTGTGTAATTACTTCACAAGACCACACCATAGACTCCGCACAGCCAAGCTCTCCACTCAGACTAATCACATCTTTCTAGTACACAGTTTGTTCCTTTAAAGGAGGGTTTGATCCATCCATCCATCCATCTGTTTCTCCAGCTCACGCAATGAAAGTTTTTACGGCGTAATGTTTCCTTCTCCCACATCACTCACTCAGCTCAGGTTCTGCTGTCTGTGCATCCATAGGATCTATTCCCTGTCCTCTGCGATCGGCACACACACACATTCATGCTTCCTAAACGTATTAATGTATTGTTTAAGTAAAAGTTTGGTGTTGAAGATTGCTGATGTTACAGACTCAGGCCTCGGGAAAGAGGAGAGAGTTCGTAAGCTCTGTTTATATCAAAATCTCCTCTGCACTTTTTTTTTTTTTAAACTCATCCGATTCGACGGTGCGGCTCACAAGATTATATCTCAGGGTTTGTAGATTAGGGAATCTGAAACCACCGCAGGTCTGAGAACCGGGCCAAAAAATCCATATGGCCAAAGTGGGCTTTAGTTCAAAAAGTCCTTTTTTGATGTATTGAGTTGAAAGAGCCGCTATAGGAACAGTAAACTTTTCAAGATCAATGGGGTGTGTATTCTTTTTTTTTATAGTTTTTTTTTTTTTTTTACTTTTTTCTTTGATAAATGTGACAGCTCCATCAATTTTTTTATCCTTTTTGAATATGACATAAATATTATGTTCATATCTGTCTAATCTTGTTATGAAGGATGCAGTGGTTTTTTTTATTTTTTTTATATATATAATTGTGGTTTTGTGAGTTACATGCATTTACCATATGACCTATGATTACCATAGTTTCCACTTTATTTTACAGTGTCCTTGTTTCACGTTACATGTAGTGATACTATAAATTATGCATAATTACATGCAACTAACCCTCAACCAAACCTAATCTCAACCCTATAGTAAGTACATGTAGATACTTAATATTACTCAGTACTTAAATGTATAATGACAGTGTAACACAGACACCTCAAAGTAAAGTGTAACTAATAATAATAACACAAAGACACTGTTAATTTGTTATAATGTAAAGCAGGAACAGTACATACACTTACAGTACATATACTTGCAGACATATACTATACCTCAGAAAGAACTGTGTAATATAATCTGGGTTAAGCTTAGGTTCAGGGTTAGTATCTATCTAGCTATTGTAATTACTGTAATAAATGCATGCACATGGGGAACAGGACTGTCTACACAAGTAACAATGATTGAAGTAACTGGTATTTTTGCTGAAGCTGTGGTTACCGTAGTAAATATTTGTAGCACTCTGAGCTACAGGGGTCTCCTGATTTCTCGAAATATCTTTAAAACAGCAAGTGCATCTGACTGAATGATTGTAATTGCACTGAGTTCTCTGACAGTAATGTGCGCTGTGTCTCTGATGTGTGCTGTGACTGTTCCAGGACTCTGGGTTTGTTAGTGAAGAGGTTGGAGAGAGGCGGAAAGGCGGAGCGGGAATCTCTGTTCCAGGAGAACGACTGTATCGTCAGGATTAATAACGGAGACCTGCGCAACATCCGATTTGAACAGTAAGCCTCTCTCTGGAGGAGACGGAGAGAACGTCTTTACCTCTCGTTTCTCTCACAGCTGCTGCTCTGCTTTATCCTTTCAACCTCTCTGTCCTTTTCACACTTTCATGAGCTTTCAGTCTTCCTCTGAGCTTTGAAAGTCTCCTCAGTCTGGCCGTCGACCTTCACAATGTTCTTTCATCTCCTCTCTCGCTAACTAAACAAAGACAAACATCTCTGTTCAAAGCTTGCAGAAGTTGTCAATGGGATCAGTTGGAACAATAGAGGTCATTGAAAGGCTTATTATAAAATTCCCTTGATTTCCCTGATGTCTGATGCACTATGATACTGTTAAACTGTATGAAACTGACTGAAACTGAACTTAAAAGTAACTCAAAAATCCCTCATCAGTCCAAAATGTCTGTTTATTGAAATTAACCTGCAAAAACTTTCTGAAATTATTGAATATATGAAATATTGACATTTTTTTTAGTTATTTTATTTATTTATCTATCTATCTATCTAGGACCCATTGACAATGTTAATTTGCTACTTTTGCACTGAAAGAAGAACTGTTGGCGATCATATGGCGATTCATATTACTTCTGAATTTAATAGTGGGCTTAATCACTTCACTAATAATTGTGCACAATATTTTGCACACAATTTCAGCCGAATTCACACTTTTTGTTTTGTTATACTTGGGACAGCAAGCAAACACCCTAGCAACACCCTAGAGACTTGACTGTGGACTCTTTTCACTTGTAAATGCAATTTGTAAATAAAATGAAAGAAAATACACTTTATTTGAAGGTGTCCTTGTTACAGTATAATTACAGTATACATTTACTGTGAGTACTTAGTAATATTAATTAACAACATGCACTTACTATTGGATTAGGGTTTTGAATTAGGTTATAGTTGTTACTATAACTTCATGTACCAAGCACACCATAAAATGTAGTTGAAGTATTATTTTCCATCATCTCAGTAGCGTAAAGTAGCGTACAGTTTGCTCTAAGGCAGATTATGATGAACAGATATGAATATTGCTTGTAGAAAAGAGGTCTTCCTTCCACATCTCTCATGACGAGCTTCCTTTGGCCCGCTCTCGGGTGTCTCGGCCTGGTCCAGATGATCCAGATGCCTGGTCTCATCTGTGCACGAAGAGAGCAAACTCAATAGGAGAACACCCACTGAAAGACGCAGGGCACTGAAAGAGGAAAACACTGGACAGGGTTCGACAGGGCACTGAAAGAGGAGAACACTGGACAGGGTTCGACAGGGCACTGAAAGAGGAGAACACTGGACAGGGTTCGACAGGGCACTGAAAGAGGAGAACACTGGACAGGGTTCGACAGGGCACTGAAAGAGGAGAACACTGGACAGGGTTCGACAGGGCACTGAAAGAGGAGAACACTGGACAGGGTTCGACAGGGCACTGAAAGAGGAGAACACTGGACAGGGTTGGACAGGGCACTGAAAGAGGAGAACACAGGACAGAGTTCGACAGGGCACTGATAGAGGAGAACACTGGACAGGGTTGGACAGGGCACTGAAAGAGGAGAGCACTGGACAGGGTTCGACAGGGCACTGAGAGAGGAGAACACTGGACAGGGTTCGACAGGGCACTGAGAGAGGAGAGCACTGGACAGGGTTCGACAGGGCACTGAAAGAGGAGAGCACTCGACAGGGCACTGAAAGAGGAGAACACAGGACAGGGTTCGACAGGGCACTGAAAGAGGAGAGCACTCGACAGGGCACTGAAAGAGGAGAACACAGGACAGGGTTCGACAGGGCACTGAAAGAGGAGAACACTGGACAGGGTTGGACAGGGCACTGAAAGAGGAGAGCACTGGACAGGGTTCGACAGGGCACTGAAAGAGGAAAACACTGGACAGGGTTGGACAGGGCACTGAAAGAGGAGAACACTGGACAGGGTTGGACAGGGCACTGAAAGAGGAGAGCACTGGACAGGGTTCGACAGGGCACTGATAGAGGAGAACACTGGACAGGGTTGGACAGGGCACTGAAAGAGGAGAACACAGGACAGGGTTGGACAGGGCACTGAAAGAGGAGAGCACTGGACAGGGTTCGACAGGGCACTGAAAGAGGAGAACACAGGACAGGGTTCGACAGGGCACTGAAAGAGGAGAACACTGGACAGGGTTGGACAGGGCACTGAAAGAGGAGAGCACTGGACAGGGTTCGACAGGGCACTGAAAGAGGAGAACACTGGACAGGGTTCGACAGGGCACTGAAAGAGGAGAACACTGGACAGGGTTCGACAGGGCACTGAAAGAGGAGAGCACTGGACAGGGTTCGACAGGGCACTGAAAGAGGAGAGCACTGGACAGGGTTCGACAGGGCACTGAAAGAGGAGAGCACTGGACAGGGTTCGACAGGGCACTGAAAGAGGAGAGCACTGGACAGGGTTCGACAGGGCACTGATAGAGGAGAGCACTGGACAGGGTACGACAGGGCACTGAGAGAGGAGAACACTGGACAGGGTACGACAGGGCACTGAGAGAGGAGAACACTGGACAGGGTTCGACAGGGCACTGAAAGAGGAGAGCACTGGACAGGGTTCGACAGGGCACTGATAGAGGAGAACACTGGACAGGGTACGACAGGGCACTGAGAGAGGAGAACACTGGACAGGGTACGACAGGGCACTGAGAGAGGAGAACACTGGACAGGGTTCGACAGGGCACTGAAAGAGGAGAACACTGGACAGGGTTCGACAGGGCACTGAAAGAGGAGAGCACTGGACAGGGTTCGACAGGGCACTGAAAGAGGAGAACACTGGACAGGGTTCGACAGGGCACTGAGAGAGGAGAGCACTGGACAGGGTACGACAGGGCACTGAAAGAGGAGAGCACTGGACAGGGTTCGACAGGGCACTGATAGAGGAGAACACTGGACAGGGTTCGACAGGGCACTGAAAGGGCACATCTGCGGCATAATTCATAATCTAATCTAAAACTCATTTACATACATCATTCAGTCCGCTTACACAAACTCAACACCACCAGTTAATTTCCCCAGTGTCCCAAAGCATTATAATGTTTTAATTGCTTGGCTATATTTTTGCATGAGATCCAGTCAGGACCGTGTATATCGTTGAAACCCAGCGGGGTCACCCAGTTCTCAAGGATTAAACACGACCTTCTGCATTACATACACATCAGGTCGATAATGTGAGTGTAATACATGTTAAGATATTGCAGCCTTTTGTTCTTCATACACTGCCATTCCCCAGGGCGTTCGACTCGTCGGTTCGATACGGTAGTCATCCGTAAACAAACTTGCGGTTTATGCTTCCGCGTACATGCACTTGTAAAGTCGATCCGCAAGAGACTAACTTTTTAATCTTCGCTGTCGCCGGTTCCTCTCACACATGAGCAGCCAGATGCTGGAATCACAATATTCTCTTTATCTGGCTTTGTCTCTCTCTCTCTTGATTGTGCTCCATGTGGAGTTATAATTCATAACGATATTCTAATCTTATTGGATTGTTTGCATGGGTAAATATTTATCAGCGGTTGATCTAACTCAATGTAATGATGCGTTGATGGAGTCATTTATTATTCAATCAGACAGAGTGAGTTTGGTGATTAGCCGCGTGTCACAGCCCTGCTCGTCTGCTCACACACACACACACACACACACCGCTCGCTTTGGAGGCGGGTCGGGACACATTTGCATAAAAATAGATGGGCGTCTCTAAAGTGAGACGCTACTTGCTCTCTAGATGCAGAGATTGGTCTAATGAAGAGTTTATTGAGATGGAAATAACTTGCTGCGATGGTTCTTATGTTAAAGGAGTAAACAGAAACACACACGGCTGTTGAGCTCATATTCCTCTGCTATTTATTGTGCTTCTCGTTGAGTTTGAGTTTCCCGTGTCAAACAATCTATATGCAAAATAGTGAAATTAACCTGTGATATCAATGCGCTTGTCTTATATTTGTAGCCTACACCAAAAAAATTATTAAAAAAAATGTTTTAATCCTGTTCGACGTTCTTTCTCCCAGTGAGCACAAGCTGTGCTTCTATATATAATGGAAAGTAAATGGCCACTGGAGCTTCAAATTTCCAAAATCTGACCAAAAAAGCAACATAAAAGTGGTCTGTATGACTTCTGCATTGTATTTCAAGTCTTCTGAAGTCATGTGATTGCTTTATATGAAGAACAGGCTGACATTTTAAATATTATTTGCTGACAATTTTTCCTTTAGCTTACAATTTTTGCTTGTAAAATATCTGATTTTCTGTGCCAAGATTCAGACCTGTTCAACTGTTTGGGGTCAGATTATTATTATTTTTTTCATACGGCAAAGACGATCGAAAGTGACTGTAAAGACTTTTACATAGTTAAAAAAGATTCTTTTTCAAATAAATGCTGTTCTTTTGAACTTTTTATTCATCACAATATGAAGCAGCACGACTGTTTACAACATTCATAATAATCATAAATGTTTCTTGAGCATCAAATCATCATATTAGAATGATTTCTGAAGGATCATGTGACACTGAAGACTGGAGTAATGATGCTGAAAATTCAGCTTTGATCACAGGAATAAATTACACTTTACTGTATATTCACATAAAAAACAGCTGTTTTAAATTGTAATAATATTTCACAATTTTACGTTTTTTACTGTATTTCTAATAAAACCAACGCATCAAAAAAAATCTTACCAACCCCAAACTTTTGAACAGTAATGTGTGTAAGTCATATATCATATGCACTAGTTTCATGACTCTTATGTTGCTTTTTTTTGTGATTTCTTTCTTTATTTTTTATTCCGGAGAACTATTCCTTTAATAAAATAACCTCATTCTGTGACTCATTGCAATTTAATATATCTTATAAAAAATAATATGCATCAGTTCAGTGCCACTCCATCATAACATGATCTGTTATTTCTTTATTTCTTTGACTTATCCAGGTTATATCTGCCCGTGTCTTGTACGTCTGATCAGTTATTGTCCTCCATGTGCCACACTTATGAAAACAGATCCTGCTTTTCTGCCTCTAATACGTTTCCCTGCTTCCTCCCCAAGGCTTTGCGATTATGGAAATGGTAGATAATGTGAATTAACCTTGTTTCCAACTGTACTAGTACAATTAGCCAGCGATTAAGCAAGGCAACCTTTCGACCTCTCCATGTGCTCTGCTTTTAACAATCCCAGTACTTAGGATGAGCCTGTTCTGTAATCGACAAAGAGATATATCCTTACTGAGGTGTGTGTGTGTGTGTGTGTGTGTGTGGTGTTCTCTTCCTCAGGGCCCAGAATTTGTTCAGACAGGCAATGCGTTCTCCATTCATCCTGTTCCATGTAGTTCCAGCGGCGAAGAAAGCCCAGTACGAGCTGCTGTCTCAGAATGAACTGGGCCTTCAGACTGGTTCTGGTTCTGGTTCTGGTAGTCTGTTGGGAGGAGGCGTGGACTACAGCCCGCGGAGAATGTCCAAAGCGGATTCGACCCGGAGCCATCCCACGTTACCACACACAGCGAGCTCCTCCAGCATGAGCCCGACAGGCCCAGTCCAAACCTCCAGGCCCACCAGCGCCACTTCCTCCGTGGGATACTCCAAAAAGATCGGCCGCAAGTTCAACGTCCAGCTGAGGAAAGGTACGGTCATCATACACATCATTCACAGCGCTTCGAGGTAAACAGCCTTTCTTATGAGGAAATGTTCCTGGTTAATGGGAATATCCTGCTATGTCAGATGAAGGTCCAGATGGAATTACTAGAGTTTCAAATCAGAGTGAATTTAAATGTGGGAAAACGGTTCTTATTGCTAGTAGAAAGCAACATCAAATTTAACCAAAATATTTACTGTTTAAACAAGCACCGAGTGAAACATAAAAATTAGAATAGTAAAGAATAGAATAGCATGTGTTCCAGTTTTATGGAAATCTACATTTTCTGTGGTTGAAGGTTCTGTTCCTTCCATTTTGATCTTTTCGTATTTGTTCTAGGTTAGAATATCTACAAAATCCCTGAAACAAGATCAGTTTACTTGAGAAGAAGCACTGCGTAATGAATTGTTTCGATAATACACGGGTGTCTTTTCTTACTCCTATCCGTCATCCATCCATCCATCCATCCCTCCATCCACCCATCATCCCTCCATCCACCCACCCATCCATCCATCATCCATCCATCCCTCCATCCACCCATCCATCCATGATCCCTCCATCCACCCACCCATCCATCCATCATCCATCCATCCCTCCATCCACCCATCCATCCATGATCCCTCCCTCCATCCATCATCCATCATCCATCCATCCCTCCATACATCCATCCATCCATCCATCCCTCCATCCCTCCATCCACCCATCCATCATCCATCCATCCATCCCTCCATCCACCCACCCATCCATCCATCATCCCTTCCTCCATCCATCCCTCCATCCACCCATCCATCCATCATCCCTCCATCCACCCACCCATACATCCATCATCCCTCCATCCATCCATCCCTCCATCCACCCATCCATCATCCCTCCATCCATCCCTCCATCCACCCATTCATAATCCATCCATCCATCCATCCATCCATCCATCCATCCATCCATCCCTCCATCCATCATCCATCCATCCATCCACCCATCCATCATCCCTCCATCCATCATCCCTCCATCCATCATCCCTCCATCCATCATCCATCCCTCCATCCACCCACCCATCCATCATCCCTCCATCCATCCCTCCATCCATCATCCATCCATCCATCCATTCATCCCTCCATCCACCCATCCATCATCCCTCCATCCATCATCCATCCATCCACCCATCCATCATCCATCCATCCATCATCCATCCATCCATCCATCCATCCATTCACCCATCCCTCATCCATCCATCCATCCCATCCATCCCTCCATCCACCCACCCATACATCCATCATCCTTCCATCCATCCATCCATCCACCCATCCATCATCCCTCCATCCATCCCTCCATCCACCCATTCATAATCCATCCATCCATCCATCCCTCCATCCATCCATCATCCATCCCTCCATCCATCCATCATCCATCCATCCATCCCTCCATCCACCCATCCATCATCCCTCCATCCATCATCCCTCCATCCATCATCCCTCCATCCATCATCCATCCCTCCATCCACCCACCCATCCATCATCCCTCCATCCATCATCCATCCCTCCATCCACCCACCCATCCATCATCCCTCCATCCATCCCTCCATCCATCCATCCATCATCCATCCATCCATCCATCCATCCATCCATCCATCCATCCATCCATCCATCCATTCATCCCTCCATCCACCCATCCATTCATCCCTCCATCCACCCATCCATCATCCATCCATCATCCATCCATCCATCCACCCACCCATCCATCCATCCACCCACCCACCCATCCATCCATCCACCCATCCATCATCCATCCATCCATCCATCCATCCACCCACCCATCCCTCATCCATCCATCCATCCATCCCAGTTCAAAATACACTAATAATATACTCATATTAAATATACACTCTCTGAAAATAAATATTAATACCTTATTAAAACAGTTATATGATTCAAGATTTTTGATTGGTAATTTCAACTGAAAACAAGTTAAAAAAGAGATAAACAAAATGTAAGTACTCTATATTTTTATTTTAGTATTATTTACATACTGTTATAGTATTTATTAATACTTTGAAATAGTTTTTATTTTTGTATTTTTAGTTTATTTTTGTAAGTTTTTTGCTTGCCATGCTTATTAGTTTTTTTACATTTCTATTTTGCTTTAATTTATTTTTATTTCAGTCTCAGTTTTAGTAATTTTAGTACTATTATTTTATTTATTTTCTGCTTTATTTTAATCAACATAAATTCATTTAAAAAATATATTTTTATCTGAGCCATTGGCTTTAACAGGGATTTGATCCTCCATATCAGTGTCTAGTGTCTTCAGAAGACCTAATGCTCCACCAGATGTCAAGACAAGTTCTTCCACACCTGACGTGGAAAACCCTTTCTGTATCGACCTCGATTTGTGCACAGGCGTATTGTTTAAACAAACCGCTGGAACACATTTATAAACACGCGTCGCAATAAGTTTAAACTGGAATAATAACCAAAGTCATTAATTGGATGCCAGTATCCAGATGCATATGCAAACAATACACTCCCCTGAGAAGTATTTTCATCTTATTTATTGAAACGCCCTTGAAAAAAAAAATAACATGCGATATGTGTTTATAATTTATTTATTTGCTTGTTTTCCTCTGAAGTTGGGTGTATTTTCTGCTGTTTTAATAGCTGATGATATCTGTGTGAACGGTGGTGTATCTTTTCTGCTGTAGTGCCTAGCATTGTGTAACTAATGCAGTTTAGTACTTCAAAGGACTCTATCTGCCATTGTCAGGAAGTGTGTATACACACTCACACACGGGTCCAAATCCCATTTGTTCTGCACGGCAGCTGCATCTCAGCATTTCACACCGCAGGAGAACTAGAAATGTCTATCAGAGATATGACAAACACACCCAAACAGACACAAACACACGCATACTTATGCATAAACACACACACACACACACCGACGTCTGAGGAATATCTATTACTGCTTAGGCAGCAGCGCTTCTGATCTCTACTAGTGGCAGCTTTAGAAAAGAAAATTCTCAAACGTCAAGCCAGAAAAGTTTCTCTTCCTCTGATGTTGTTTTCCCTCCTCTCTCTTTGTCACCATGTCCTCATTTTAGCGATGTCGTAATCACACGCTCCAGCTTGTTTAAATGAAAGAGCAAAACGAGCTTTCTTTGTCAGCGGGCTTGTCGCATGCGCATCTATTAGGTTGGCGCAGCAGGAGAAGAGAGCGGTAAAGACACAATTAAATCCTGACAACAAATGGGCCGGGCTTCAGCGCAGTGTGAAACATCCAGTGTGTCGGGGAGGCCAACGCCACGCTAGCCGATGAAAAGGGAGTTTTTAGCTGGAGTTGTGAGCCTGTCGAATGTCGTTTGGGTGTTACTTAAGAGCATAATGTGTGTGTGTGTGTGTGGCTTTTTGGACTGTAATATTCGGGTTTAAAAGTTGCCTGACTGTCCTCACAGAATCGGGATGCATCCTAGTTAGCTTAGCCCTTGTGGAAAATAAGTACACTTTAACACATTTTATTGCAGAAATAATATACTTTACATGAATGCGAACTGAATGTAATGTTTTTAGACACTTAATTGCAGAAAAATGTAAATGTATATTAAATACAGTTTATTAAGAGTGTTTCTTGACTCACTTGAGGAGGACTTCAGTACATCTTTATATATATCATAATTACTTTTATTGTTTATTGAAATAATGTTAAATTGTGCTGATAAGCATTTATCCTAAACTAAGACACACTTTAATGGAATTTCTATTGAAACTTGTAGGTCATGGATTTGAATGTATTTGTATTGACGAAGTTGCAATTTGGTACATTTTTCCAATGTAAAACTATAATCAAGCACTTTAGTGTGTTAGTCAATACATCGAAATATGTACTACTTTAAGGCACAACAAAAGATTATTAAAACACAATGGTTTAAAATACTTTAATAAAACTCAGTTTTACATTATTACAACGTGCACTTTTAAAAGTGTACTTATGTGTTTTAAGAAACATAGTCACTCTTCGGTGATGCTTCGGCCTAAAAACGTCAAAAATTAAGTCACAATCTCTTCTGTGGTGCAAGGGATTGTGGGTAATATCAGTTGGAAAAACATGCATAAATGTGCAAAAATACATCTGATACTCCACCACAAGGGTATCTTTGACATACTGTTTTTAACAGAAGCTTTATACACTGTCCGGCCCAAAAAGAAATCGCTGTTTGGATTTAAATAGGCAAATGCTCAAGAGTCTATGATTTGATCATTATTACAGTGAGTATTATGTTTCTAGCATGTTATATGTTTGGCAACAGTTCTTCTAATCATAATTGAGTGTAGCTTTTCATTTCTTAAACATGTAGGAAGAACATCATGGCCATATTCCCGGATGACAATGTCAAGATTCATCAGGCTCAAACTGTGAAAGAATGGTTGTGAGGAGCATGAAGAATCACTTCCACACATCAATCCAGAGCTTAAACTCATTGACAGTCTTTGGGATGTGCTGGAAGAGACTTCACAGAGAGCTGGACTCTTGCATTCTCAACACAAGACCTTGACCAAAAATGTATTCACCTCTTGATGGAAATAACATCACAATATTCATTCCCATCAAGAGGTGCATACATTTTTGGTCAACATTTTCATCCTGGAATATGGCCATGATGTGTCTTACTACACGATCGTTTAAGTGCGTTTTCACACCCATACATCGTTTGTCTTGTTCTGAAACATGTATTTAATTTGTTACAATGTTGCATTTTCTTCTTGGTTCGGTTTGCTTTCACAAGGCAGCCTTTCAAAGCGTACCAAAATGTGTTTGTGCAAGTCACATGCGAGTACAACCGTCTTCTTATTGGTCAGAGTTTCCAATGCGTCATCCATCAAGATGATTGACAAGTTCACTCCATGAGCTTATTATAGCTTTATTTGTAACTGTCGAGACACACGCACGTAAAACACTATACGAATGCACTGTAGACGTCATTCCCGCTGTTAAATGATATACTACATTCGTATTAATATTGCAGCAAATGCAAAGCTCTCTCTCTGGATCTCCCAGTGCTGTCTCGAGGTTACTCACATGGACACTATACAAATGTCTTAATGCAGATAGAGCAGGAATCAAGGCTTCATCGCGACAGCATTCTCACACGGAGAAGAGATATTACACAACATTTTAAGATGAAGATGTGCTCTTTTGGTTTTCAACTGAGATAACTAATGTGCTCACTCACATGCTATTCCTACATTTCCCGTTATGCAATTTGGTTCATTGGTCCATTGGGTCGGATTGCTTCCACACCTCAAGCGAACCGTCCCAGAGTTCCTTTGCAATCGGTCTGAGACAGTTCTTCTAACCCTAATTGATGGAGTGTGTAGCTTTTCATTTCTTAGGGTGCTTTCACACCTGAATGTTTGTTTCAGAACCTGGTGCGTTTTCTCCATTGGTTCGGTTCGTTTAGGCATGTGTGAACACGGCGATCTCAGAGCGATTGCTTTGGTGCGGATCTGAGTGTGATTGCCGTGTTCACACTTGCCTAAACGAACCGAACCAATGGACAAAACGCACCAGGTTCTGAAACAAACGCTCAGGTGTGAAAGCACCCTAATAAATGAAAAGCTACACACTCCATCAATTAGGGTTAGAAGAACTGTTGCCAAACATATAACATGCTAGAAACATAATAATCACTGCAATAATGATCCAATCATTATTAGACTCTTAAGTGTTTGCATATTGAAATCCAAACAGTTGCTGCATCCCAATTCGCATAGTATCCGTCCTAAATAGTATTCGAAATATGTACAATATGTTGAAAATGAGTATTCCAAAGATACCCGGATGGTCTACTTTTTCCGGTTAGAATCTGAAGTGCAGATCCGTGCATAAAAACTCATTGCGCTGTGGACGAGGGTTCGATTAGAACTACAAACACGAGTAAAAAGTGTTAAAAAACTACAAAGACGGACGGTTAAGCAGAGCGGTTAAGATAAAGGGGTTTGAGTGATTATTAATCAGTAGCCTATCTAACCTGACGAAAATATATTTATTAAATGTCATCCACATTATATTTAATCTAAAACAGCATTGTGAACTCATTAACTTTTGAATGCATCATTATGGAAACATGAGAAGAGTTCTCCGAATGAAAGACCAATGACTGGCAGATCAACTTGCGACTACATTTCTCTCCAAAATGACATTCATTTTAATTGAATGTGGAGGATTTTAACTGTGGCAAGTTGATTGACAGGGCAGTTTAAACAGTGACAGGTTACACGTAACTAAGCGACATAGCGTAGGTTAAAGACGCGATTATGACGTAGTACGGCCCAAAGCTTGCATTCTCTTCTGCTTCACACTCAAAAGTATGTACTTTTTCTTCTCAAAAACAGTACATACTGTTAGTGCATAGTATAAGTAGGCAAATTGGGACTCAACAAGTGACTTTTTACTCTTTTTTAAATTCTAATTTTGTGTACTATGTAGTGTGGATAGTATGTAACTGGAACACAGCCCTGAATCACAGGCTTCTCTGGAAAACACTTGCCTAAGAGCCCTGAAAGCAAACATGAACAACACTGTCTCCTATCTTCATCTTCTCCCCCTGCGATTGGAAGATAAAGAGAGAGAGAGAGAGGGGAAATGAACAAACGCAGGGCATGGTGCCCGCTGGCTCGTCTGGCTCTGGTGTAGCAGATGTTGAACGCTGGAGCACTGGCACGAGTGTTAGACTGAGCTCAGGGACTGGCTTTGAGAAGGGCTTGTTATAGGCTAAATACAGCACGCTCTGTGGGAGCTTTCAACTCTTACCAGCACATGCCCTGACAAACACCAAAGGCTTGCTCTCGGCCCGGGACGTCACCTGGAAGCTGATATGTGGAGACAAACTCTCTGTTTTTTGGAAAGTTTGACCCTTGTAGAAGCTGTTTAATCTGTCAGAGCTCTACCGGATTGACTTCAGCACTTCTGCGCCAGCTGAGAGATTTATTTGCTCTGGGCACTTTACCACCACCAAATAAAAAACACTAAGAGATTTATGAAAAACAATGTTGTCTTTATATCACATTCAAGTTTTATTCAGTGACAGGTGCACTACTGGAATAAAATAATACATCTAATGTTGATTAAACTCAAAGTTCATTCTGCTAAAGGGACTGTAGTGGTGAATGGCTCACTCGAAATCTGGGTTTTTGTAGCCATTTTTAAACGCATCAGTAAATTTGTCAGTAAAAAATTACAGTAAACAGTAAAAAATCATGTATTTGTGAAAATGTAAATTTTATGCCCACATCTCTCTTATTTCCCCAGCATTTTCCAACTTTTTCTCATTGTTTAAAAAATGGTTGTTCCTAGGTTACAGATTAACCAGGTTACAGAAATGACAACTTTTTTTTTTTCATTTTTTTTTTTTTTCAGAACTCTGCAAGGGCAAATAAATATCTTTTTTTTATAATATTAATAATAATAATAATTATTATATATATATTTTTTAGGTTTCTTAAAAGGGGATGATCTTAAACAGTTACTATTAAGATACATTTTCAGAATTTTCTCAACTAAGTTTATATTGTTTTAACAATATTCATATATTTTAATGGAAAATAAGACAACTATGATTTTTTTATTTTTTTTTTGCCATGTGGATATGGGGTTTTGCTTTTCTCCCACATCAACTGCACTCATTTAAAGAGTCTTGCTCCTTCTTCCATTAGTACATTTGTCTTTTTTGTTATGATAATCTTAAAATAGTATTTTAAGAGGTCTAAGACCACACCGTCCTCTCTCATTTGTCTCTTCTTCCCTCTTTCTCTCTCAACCCCTGTTAAATTAATGGATTGCCAAGAACATTTTCCTAATTTTTTTTTTTTTTCTCAAGCTGTAATTTTCTGTCCTGCCTTACATTGGCCATATTTTAACCCTCCTTTTTTATTGAAGATTCAAGACTTTGGCACAGTAAAATAGACAGCATTCTTTATTATCTTCCTCTCACATAATAAAAAAAAAAAACCTGAATGGAGACCTAACCACATCCGTGATTAATTAGTGTTGGGCTATTAGTGTTCCATCTCTGTAATTACTTGATTGTAAGCCGTTAACTACTGAATGTCCTAATGGCTGGGAGTTTGATTCTAGTAATTATCCTAAAGGAGGCATCAGGTGGCGTTTGATAGCCTTGCTGGACTGTTATTGACTCTGGCTTCGGTTCTCCCGGCTGTGGCCGTATGTCTTGGAACATTTAGCCCGGCACCATAACAAACACGAAACCATTTAGAGACCAGCACAGCCACTGACCCCAGACCAGTAACACTTGGTCAGGCTTGTTGAAGGAATGGGAGTTTGAAGGAATATTCTAGGTTCAATCAAAGTTAAGTTCAATTAAAAGCATTTGTGGCTTAATGTTCAACACACACACACACACACACACACACACACACACACACACACACACACACACACACACACACACACACACACACACACACACACACACACACACACACACACTCAAAATAAAATTAAAATTATCTTTAAAAACAAACAAAATGGCTCGTACATTGGATGCGAATTGGGACAATTTTTGGAGTAATTAAAGTAAATGTGCTCATAATTTTATTAAATCATTTACATTTATTCTTCAATTAAAAGTTTTGCTTAATTTGAGATTTAAAGTTATCATTTTATGGTTTATGGCATTAAGATGCCATAGCAACAAAGTTGTAAAATTGCTCAAATCTGTGTGGAATAATCTTTCGCCCCCATGCAAAATTCCCGATCATGCGGATTACTATTAAAATGGTTGGATTTCTCCCACAAAAACAACAGCCGCTTTTCCACTGTCGGGCCGGACAGTTCCAGTTATATTTCCACCAGCGTTTGGTTCGACACGATTACAAACCGTTCTCGGCCCGGAATTATCAGGGTAAGCCAACTTTGTCCCACGGTGTAAAGCTTGTGTCCCACATTTCAATTATGTCTGTATTAGTTTTTCTTCCTTGAAATTACAATACCACAATAAGACATATAATACAAAAAAAAAAGTTGTAGTTGCTGTTTAAAAATCCATTAGTGCAGCCGACATGTTCTAGCTAGAGCGGGGGAAATAACCAACCAGCGCTTTCGTAGAGAGGGATTTTTCCACTGAAGACGACTGGACGGAGCAAAACTCGTTAAATATATCAACGACTTCTTCTAGACATGTACTGGATAAGAACTAGAGTTTTATACATTGAGTGGCCAAGGCTACTTTATAAGGTGCGTTCACATCATGTCCTAATTACTGTTCTACCGTTCACGTGATCGTAGAACTTAGTAATTACAATTTTAGACTCGCAGATTCACATGCATTTTGAATGACCTAAAATGATGGCATTGACTGGCAACTTTTTTCAAAACGCTGGTGGGGAAAGAGTTAAATGTGACCCCACCTTAAGTACCTCACTCCAACCCCACTCTTTTCAATAAACAGAGGTCAAAATAAAGTTGTGGTAATTAATATTATGCTACAAGTGTTTTTGATTGAGCTTAACTCGCATTGATCCTGGAATATTCCATTTAACCTCTTGAAACATTTCCCTTTTCTTTTTTTTTTTTGAGCCAACCATGAACATGACACATCCCAGTTATTATATAAGCGAGCGAGACAGTCCTGAGGGCTACAAATGTGTCTCCAGATAAAAATACGTGTGCCCTCCTCCGGCCTATCAGTCTCTCTATCTCCCCCACTGCCTTTTCTTTTACCATTACAGCCGTTGTTCAAATGATAAGGTCAACCTTACTGATCCCTCCGTGTCCTGACCATTACTCTTTTCTCTCCGCTTCTCCTACATTTGCCTATTCGTATTCATTTGGCACTCCCAAAAAGGTCATTTTGTGGACAGGGAGCAAATTGCTGTGCATACCCTGCGTCTGAGCCCCTAACTACATTTTCCAGGATTTAGTAACGTCTGTGGCAAGCTGTAAAGCTCAATTTGCCTGATGCATGTGCACATCAAGACCCTTCAAAGCCTGCGTTCGGAGGGAGTCGGCCCTCTTTTCAATAAGGAAAGGCAAATGCATGCATCCTGTAGGACCTGGCGTGACGACCCGAGCATGTAATGTTACTGTCCCGCTGCATTTGTAAAGCGCGTGCCGCCGAAACACACGTGTCTAAATTTGAAATCACACTGCGGTTACGCCGTGCACCCAGATGGGTTCGAAACGTTTAATTATGGTGGCCTGTGTTGCCATATGCTTGGCTTTTGCCTGTGTAATTTGTATTTGTGCGCACAGGCGGTCATGGAACACACTTTTTTCTCTGTGCTGTTAACGGACTTAAAAATATCCCGTCGGATGGGTTCAGATTAGTTATTAGATACAGTAGACTTGAGCAGGACTGCAATTTTACTGTGGTCGATGTGCAATCCAAGTGACAGTGTCAAATATAGAATTCACTAAACGTTTGCAACGCTTTAGCTCAACGCAAGGGCCAATGACTTATATAATGACTCATATATATTTATATTTTGTGTATATTTATGTGTGTGTGTGTAAGAAGACTCTTCTGCTCACCAGGGCTTCATTTATTTGATCAAATATTAATATTATTAGCATGATCCTTCAGAAATCATTCTAATATGATGATTTGATGCTCAAGAAACATTTCTGATTATTATAAGTGTTTTTGTGATACCGTGATTCACTGCTGCTCAAAAATGTGGGGTGTTTTTTTTATTTGATTGTATTCAGAAATTAATTATTTTATTCATCAAGGATGCATAACATTGAACAAAAGTGACAATAAAGGCATTTTTAATGTTACGAAAGATTTATATTTTAAATAAATGCTGTTTTTATGCACTTTCTATCCATCAAAAAATCCCCCCCCCCAAAAAAATGAATGATGGTTTTCACCAAAATATTATGCACGTTTTCAACAACCCTTTTAAATGACTCACGTCAGCGTCCACTTTTAAAACCTTTTCACAGATGAAGCTTTGCTCACATTATAGTCTTTATTTAATAATGAACTTATATTGATGTTGGTGTCGTATGGTTTTGAAAAACCTTTAAACAATTTTTAAATTACTAAAAATATGTGGTGTAAAAAAAAAAGCAAAAAAATACAACAAAAACGCAATCATCTTCTCAGTCTGTCGTCACTGTAACAGCATGTTTGGTCTTTAGTCATTTACGTGTGTATTGTTTGTCATTTCTGCGCTGTAGGTCCGGAGGGCTTGGGTTTTAGCATCACCTCCAGAGACGTGCCCATCGGCAGTTCGGCCCCCATATATGTGAAGAATATCCTCCCCCGTGGAGCCGCCATCCAGGACGGCCGTCTGAAAGCTGGAGACCGGCTGCTAGAGGTGAGAAACACTGAAGCTGTGGAGCAGCACATGACCTCAACTTCCTGTACAGACATTTCACCATAATAGACCTCATGCGAAACAAGCGCGCAGCCAGCCCTCTTTAGGATATTGTCTTTGAACTTCCGTTTTTCCGGTCGCTCTGTATATTTCTATGGCATCGCTGTCGAGGAGTAATTATCTGGTGAAGTGGATTTACTTATTGTAGAGTACATGAAAGTTATCATGAGCATTGTAATATTTAAAGCAGATGTCTTAACAAATGGCAGTAGACCGGGAAGATTTTAAAACGAGCCGTTCATTCATAAATGCGTAAGATTGCAGTGAAAATACAGACCGGAAGACAAAAGACATTGAGTGCTGAAAAGGGGTGGAGCTACAAAAGGCCTATTGAGCTTTTCTTATATTAAAAACAACAACAACAAACTCCTTCCGTTCCCTGTGTCATACAGCAGTACCGACGACTCATTGTTTTCCAGAGGATTTCCCTCCTTAGTTCATTCTGCTTGGTCTATCGGAGACGAGATGTCTCATTGTTTTCCTCTCTCCCTTGTGAGATGCACTTTCCTTTTTAGTTTCGGAAAGTAAATAATGTTCATAAAAGAGAATGGACAAAAAGAACTATGCCTGATGGCTGATTTACAATGACAGCCAATCAACAATGGCCATTTCATTTAGAAATGGAGCAGAACACCTGCAGGCTCTCATGCCAGATGCGACCGTGGAGCCAGAACGTCATCCATTTGGCTTAACAAACCCTGATTCATCGCTTTAATGGAGTCGAGGCCTTTCAGAGAGCCGGCGGTTCACCCTGGGCCTTTATGTTGCCATAGAAATATGAGGACTATCTCCTGTTGTCATGGTCACAATAATGCGACTGCAATTAATTGAAATGTTTGATCAGATATAATTGCACAGAATGCAATTTGTGTTTTATTTGTTGCTTTATTAAACACCCTTCCAAATGACAAAAAGTGCCACTTTTTCACAGGTCAACCTTAAATACTTTATTTCATGAATCTGATATTGAGAACATTATGCATTAAATAAACTTATATGAGACTTGTATGTTAAAAATAAAATAAAAAACTGCATCCCAGGCATGATGCACCATTCCCGATGCACTGATTTTATATACACTTATAATATCCTTTGTAATATCATAATATATCGTTATAGTATCCTTTAGGATTTATTGTGTTTGGTTTAGTGCATATGGTTTACAACATGTATTTGAAAAATATACTGGCGGAAAAAATATATATTATTGTTAAGACAAATGTTTTGTGTGTGTGTAGGTGAATGGAGTGGATCTGAATGGGAAGACTCAGGAGGAGGTCGTGGCTCTGTTGCGCTCGACTCCCATGGGAGGCACTGTAGGTCTTCTCATCGTCAGACAAGAGGACGCTTTCCTGCCCCGCGAAGTGGTGAGTCACACACTCTTTCACACACACACACCTAAATGTGCAACCTTCTTAAAATGGCTTAACAATGGCCCCAGTAAAACGCTCTCTCGATATCACACAGAGTTCATATAGCACCATGAAATGGCCTCTTCAACTCCTTCCCTGCCTCAGGCTTATTTAGGTCACATGTGTGGCACAGAGGCAGCTGCCACCCGCCTTAACTCATTTTGAAGTCATTATTATTTCCATAATAGATAATTCAGGAGTGCAAATGAACTCCAGGCTGCCTTGACATTTGTATGCAGATTTTTTTTTCTTGGTCGACATTCCATAAAGATCTTCTTTATTGAGTCAGTGTGGAAGGTTCCCATTGGCTGTCTCGATGAACTGCTGTTTACAGCATCAGTAAAGTCCCTGCTTTGCACTTACAGGGTTCCTATGCAGTATGATCAAGTATGGGATCTGATTTTAGTAGTTTCCAGGTCTGGATAAGGATGGGAAATGTTTGTGTATCCAGACTACTGCCCCTATTCTGTTTTATAAAATTATACGTATCATATAAGCCAGTGCGGGTTTAGGGATTGTTTAACATGACTGCATTAATTCAAGGTGAATATTGTGAGTCTCTTCACTAAAGGGAGTTGGCAGTCATTTAAATCAAATTGTACTTTGCTGTCTGGTGTTCGTGCAACATCAACCTGCAATTACAGTATCAAATGTCTCAGCGGTGAATATGTTCAGGCTTTTTCTCATCATGTAAGAGTAAGTATTCACTTAGAGAAAACCAATAAAATGTAAAATAATGTTATATGGGTGAAAACTTTATGGGTGAGGATTTGGAAAAGAGTGATAATGGCTGATAATAAATGAATATATATTGCAAACATTGTAATTTTATTCTATCATACCCTGCCATTATTTTGACAATACTATTTTAAAACTTATAATATGAATTTAAAGTATTCAAAATGTATGCAGTGAGTGAAAGTGTAATCCTATATTAACTTCATCTAGGTTTGATGTGTTAGAATATAACATGCATGTTAACAATTGAATTTTAAAACTATTTATCAGATGTTAAATATGGTCTGAAATGTGTAGGATAGTGATAGTTTTAGCAGCGTTGATCACTGGCAGATTTTCTTGAAAATTAAACCCAAGTAAAGGAGCTTTTAGCTTGATTTCCTGAGTTGATCCGTTCTGAAATATGTCCAAAGACAGTTCATAATGCATCAAATTAGTGGTGTGTCATTTCATTTACAGAACTGCTGTGATACAACGACCAATGCAATAAAAGTTCTGGATTAAACTGAACATGCTTTTAGTGATAATCACTGGGCAAGTGTTGCGAAACATGCAAGAGGAGCGTCATAATATCGCCACAGGAATGTCTTTGTCAACCAATGGAAGATTCCCAGCAAAGAGGGAACGTTCCCTGAACTTTGACTAGTTATGAACAAACATTCTTCCAGAAACATTAATAGAATGTTCGTTCAAAGTTGTCTGTTCTTTAATAATGTTCTCAAATCATTAGCACAGCAACATTTATACATCGTTCGTGGAATTTTTGTCTGATTTTTTTTTTTAAATGTTCTTGTTTCAGAATGTTCAGAGAATGTTCCCATAATGTTTGCAAAATGATCAAATGGAATGTTCCCATAAGGTATTGATTTTTGGAGTGATTGAGAGTGGTTGGAGATGAGCTTTGACTTTCTTTCCTTTGGCTCAGGCAAGATTTGATTAAAGACTGCCATCATGAAGACACACTTCCACAAACTCTCCCACTCCACCTCGTTTCTCATCAACTCCCCCTTAAAATTTGGAGTTTAAGACATCCGAACGACAGGGGTGGGAAGAGAGAAAGAGAGGGAAGAGATAAACTGTTGGATGCTTCATTACTCTTATTGTCACATTAACATTCAGGAGGCTTTAGCTTTCGCAACGCGCCCGGTTCAGGCATTAAAGGATCTCAATAATCCATACAAGTATGTTCATAAAAATCAGATTACAAAAGCATCGCTCCACCGCTGACAGTTATTGCAAATAAAGTGGAGAGAGAGAGGACAGCGGACGGTTATTGATGCTATTTTGTAGATGTGCGTGAGGGAGAGAGAGATAGAGGGAGAAAGAGAGAGAGAGAGAGAGAGAGAGCGTGATGGTTTTATATGATGATATGGGAAGGTTGTCATGTGAGCCAATCACAGTGCCGGACCATTAACGCATCATCGAGGAAGTTCTAAATCAAAAGACTGAGTGACATGCTCTGCCACAGTGACAGGTTACAGTCTAATAAATCAACAGTGCCAAGTACTTAACTTATGCTTTTTGGTATTTAAAGACATGACACAATTAACCTCAAATTAGCATAATGGCAATGTGAGAGAATGTAATAGAGCGAAATTGGACATAGTTGGCTCTAACCCCTAACACGCTGAGGGATCTTATTTATTTATTTATTTTCATTTATCTGCATGCATGCGATTAGCCTTCCAGTCGTCTAGGGAATTGCAGACATTTTACGAAAGTGTGAGCGTCAAATGCGAGCTGGCAGAGGCAGTGACTTATTGATAGGGGCGTCAGCTTTAACCTTTGCTCACAGCCGAAGTCCAGTCCTGAGGGAACCGCAGAAAAATGAGCTTTGATGCCCCCGGCCGGCCCTCGCCCTTTAGAGAAAAAGAGAAAGAGAAGCGAGAGGAGGCGGCATGTTCAGTGAACTCCAAAGAGGAATCGATGAAGTGTTGTCCTTGGAGTCTTCTGCACTCTGGGCTGGTGTTAGTTGAGTGCAATTATAGGTCATGTGCCACTCAAAGTGTCATATACTCATGAGATTACTGATCTTTAAACAACTGAGTTGTTGCTTTGTTTGCTGCTCCTGACAGGTAGATTGAGACTCGCTGACACATTTGGGTCGGTCTTGAGGGCTGTTCACAACAAGAACAAGAACTTTAAAGATAACTGTAACTACATTGGTGGCCAAAAGTGATGCCCGACCTAGGAAAATTGACTTATTCACCCTTCTTTGAAATATTATTTTAAAAAAAATTGCGTAGTTGTGCTTGTAGTCAATTATTTTGTTTATGATTAACGCAATAAAACATGACTAAATGTGCCGACATCATTTTTGGCCACGCTGTCATACAAAGAAATTATGAACACATAAAAGAACCACAACATTTATATTACATTTTTTGATGATTTAAATGAACTGAATAATAAAGAACAAATATCCCCTCCAGACATCACTTTTGGCCAGTACTGTATATCATGGATTCTGATTACCTGTTTATCATTACATTTATCAGCTGCAAAAAAATCATTCTAAAATGTGATTCCAACCATATTATTTATCTGTGCCATTATAGTTATAGTTGTGCAATGCTATTGTTTTATAATGATTTAGAACTATATATTTATCATTTTGGAAGTCCTAATGGAAAGTCTTTGTGTAAGGGGGTTTTCACAGAACCTTGGCCCAAGTGTGATTGTTCCCGGCACTTGGCAGCGTCGGTCTGGTTTCACACAGTGTCTACACCGGACACAAGCCAATAGATCTCATCAGTGATTGTGTCCACACTAAATGTGTTATGACGAGTCACCGACAGAAAACCGATGCCTTGTTTCGTTTCTGACGTATTACTCACGTCTGAGTATTTATAGTCACTTTGACGCATCAACACGGTGTCAGACTTTTGAATGCTAAAGTCGAACGCTATTGGAATAGAGACGACAGAACAGTGGAATGAAAATAAATAAATCAAGGTCTAGAGATCCGTAAAAAAAAGATGTACTTGAAACCCACCAATCCACCAAATGTGTGTGTATTTCAGCAGTGGTGTGTAACACAGTCACTCCTACTAGCCACTTTGGCAGGTTGCATTTTACATGTGATTATATACATTTTTCAATTGTAGTCTTTTAAAAAGGCATCTGAAATAATAAACTAAGTGCAATATAGTTTTGTAAAAAATATCGATTTTTCAATACCGATACTGAAATGTCTAAAACGCTTCCAATACTCATTACCCTCAGTACTCATTTATTTTTCTTATCGTGCTTAAACAGTCAAATAGACACAGGATAATGTCAAAGTGCAAGTCTTGGCGAGTATTCACGTAAACACAGTTAGTTATGTTTTAAGTGAACATAAACAGTTCAGAAAGAAAATCCACGTGTAACAGTATAATGGATCTGTGCGTCAGGTCTTAGAGTGACAGCAGCCTAATAAACCTGCTGCCAAAATATGAGATAATATTAAAATATCTATATGGCAGTTTTTCCCCATGGTATCAATGTCAAAATTGTGGCCCGTAAAAAATGCTGAGTGGCTAGTAACTTTGGGAAACCACTAGCCACAGAGGTTAAAAGTTAATGTCAAGCCCTGAATACAAAGTGGCTGCCTATGAAGGCAGTCCGGCAGCTGACTAGGCTTTGGAACAGAGTTTAGTCTCACATAATAAGACTTTAGCCAGCATAAACTCAGTCTACAATGCAGCTTATTCCAATTCAAACACATAAGGCCCCTGATGAAATGGAGAAAGTATATTGGGGCCTTTAGATTTGCCCAGTTAGTTAACGTTTTTTTTTTTTATGTCAGTTTGTTTCATTTGTAATGGGACACAGCACTGTCATGTACGTCACAAACTTTGGCAAATCTACTGACAAGTTGTTCTTTGGACGTGGGCCATTGAAGAAGTCTTTGAACTTGTAAACAGGGCTTTGTTTTCCGCTGTTCAGTAAGAAACCTGTATACACAAACTCCCGGAAATTGTGCAAAGCTAATCAGATTGGATTTTGCAAGAGCTCCATTTTGTGTGCAACATGCATGAAATGGGCAGTGAACAGTCCGTTGGCACTCCACAACAGTGACGTCCGACTCCTTGGCATCTTAACATTTGCATCAGGTTTATTTATTTCGGAATTGGAAGAGAGCCTTGAATATAAAACAATCATTTGTGTTTCAGAAAGGAAAAAAAAAGGATGTCAGAGGAGCTGTGGATAGTCTGTGCGGTTGATGCTGAGGGAGCGAGACGGTGAAGGAAAAGGATAAATGATGAAAGTGGGAGTATCTGGGAGGAGAGGGAGGGAGAGCGAAACAGCAGGAGACGGATAGGCCAGAAGATGGAGAGAGAGGGAAAGAATGAGAGATGTGATAGGCATCTCAGGGAGCCATCAAAAACTCCACTGTGGAGAAAAGAGGGGAAAAAAGAACTGACATCAGCGGCGAGGGAGCAAACGTGTTTTGACAGACATTCTGCACTTGATGAAATCTTACCTTGCCACTTTGCTGAGACACACGAATACTCTCCGAGACCTGACAAACACCCCGCTGCTGAATTATTCATGCCAGAAAACGCAATTATCCGGCACACTAATGTGGCCGGCGGCGTGAGAGCATTAAAACAACACAACACACACACAAGCAATTCCATCGTGTAAACACAAAGCCCACCGCGTTCTCCTGCCGGCTGTCTGGTCGGCGCTGGCCGCAATTTAACGTTCCTTTTGATCTCCCAGTGTGCACTGCGGCGAGCGCTCAGAAGTCACGCGTGTTTGCGACCGCTGCTAAGCCACAGTGATAAGCAGAGATTGTCTTCTGCAAAAGAAATAAGTCATTGTGAAGTCTTCAACCACACCAGAGACGAGGAAACAAAGCAACCGAAATAAATAGGAATTACCTCCAAAGCTTTGGCTAAAGATGATTGGCTAAAGATGAAGCTTTTTTCTTGGAGACTCCTGTGTTCAGTTTGATTCCGTTTGCTACTGTTAAGCTATTTTTGAACACAAGAATGCACCTCACTAAGAAATACATTCAACTTCCCTAAATGGGTTCTATCTATTTCTTTAGTGTGTATTGTTGCTGTTTGAGCATGAGCTCAAAGCTCTGCAAAGTTACAAAGTCGCTCCAGCGGGAGCTATTCTCTATATCAGTGTCAGTGTCGCTGAACTCCCTGAAACTGTACTCATTGTAGTCTTGAGTTTTCTACCAGGAACGAACACGTCACAATATTTCTCATTTAAATAATTCATACACAGAATAAAGAGACGGGGCCTGGTTGAGTGAGTTAGTAATGTAGTGAAACTGGCGGCTATGGTGAGGGGCGGGGCATTTCCCAAACGCACTCAGCTTAACCAATCACAACACACTGCTCCAGCCGACCAATCAGAGCGCATTGGGCTTTTCAGAAGGAGGGGCTTCATATAGACAGGAACTAAACAGAGCGTTACTGACAGACTGGGAAGAGACGAGCTGCAACATTGAAAAAGAATGTGTGTTTTTTTGAAAATTCAAGCATGAAAACCTGACAGAGGCCAAAAGCAAAATCAAGACCTTGAAAAGGGGCATAATATGATTAGTCATTCAGGCAAGACACACCTGAACACAATGAACCAATAAAACAATAAGAATGTGACACAAGAGACAAGGGAAGCACATGACGGGAAGGGAATTACATGAGAAAACCTAGGCTGAATCCGAAATCGCCCCCTATACCATCATATAGGGCATTATTCAAGGGGACATTCATTTGTAGTGGTGTCCGAAAACACATTGCACCGCAATAACGTGTGTACAGCCAGTGTACACTCAATGACTGTCCGAATTCACTCTCTCGATTTCATGCAGTCCTTCAAAGTGATCAGTATTAGTGGACTAATGTAGGGCAGCGGTCCCCAACCTTTTTTGCACCACGGACCGGTTTAATAACAGACAATATTTTCACGGACCGGCCTTTAAGGTGTGGCGGATAAATACAACAAAATAAAATGATACGACCAGCATAAAAACTGGGGTATTTTTTAAATATAATAAAAAACGTGAATCCAATGTGTAGGCATACTCGCAACTTTATTAGCAGTGTCCTCGTAACATCGCGCCTAAAGACAACTGAGAAAGCCTGAACACAAACAAAATGCCCCCCAAAAGAAAAAAAATCTCCATGTTTTTGGTGCTGATGCGTACTGATGTAATATGTAAGGGTGGCGCTGCCAATAAAGCACTTAAAAGCTGTTACAATGAACCGGCAAAATGAATGATTATGAATATGTAAAATATAGCAGGAGACATTTTAATTGTTTACTAATAAACCAGTTTTTTATGTCAGTGTCGGCTGGAAAGATGAAGTTGACGATGCTTACTCGTGATCTTCGCAGTAGTGAGATGCGCCAGAGAGAAATACACATTTCATACGGATTACACAAGCAGAGAGCAGTCTGTTTTCTTTCGTTTTGAATTGTTCTGTTTAAAAGTAGAGATTTCAAGCTTTCTATACATGTCTCAGGTCTGTGAGGCGAGTAGGCTACCTTATCATTGAGTTTCGGTTAATTTATGAGACGAGCTCCAGTTCACGCTCCGACGCCTCCGTGTCGTGATTATCTATTTTCTAATATATTTACTTATTATTTATTAAATCCAGACAATTGGTTGATGAAACATTGATTAAAATTTAGATACAATTAATACAAAATAAAATTAAATTTAAAGACAGGCTTTCTGTTTGAGGTCTCTGTGAAAGTTTTAAAGCAGTCTTTTAGTGCCGCTTTCAGAGCGCTCACGTCCGTAAAGGAGAACTGTCCCGTCTGTAACATTTTTTTTTTTTTTTTTGTGTGTGAAATACATTTCTAAATAAACTTTTAGTCCAGTGCGACTTAGGCTATATATGTTTTTTCTTCTTCATGGCGCATTTTTTGACTGATGCGACTTGTACTCCGGAGCGACTTATAGACCGGAAAATACGGTAAGTTATTTATTCTTTCTGTGCGGCCCGGTACCAAATGTCCCACGGACCGGCCTTAGACTAAGCTAAATTACAAAATAAAAAACATGAAAAATGAAAGTGAAAACAAAACTCAAAACCAATTGTGACACACACCTGTAGTCTTGACCACAGGAAGCCTCCATTGAGCCTTTGGATTTTTTTTTTCATGGTAATCTTGATAGATCAGAAGGAGATCTCTGAAGCAGTTTTGAGTTGGTTTGCTTGGAAAACTTGATGTCAAAGCTTGTTTTGCACTCTTGAAACTATTTTATATGCATTATTTTGGGACTCAACTTCCCAGAAAATAACCCTATGAATGACGATGAGCTTTTTGTTTTCATGTTCCAATAATGCACCCATCTGTAGTCAATTGCAACTATCTCCAAGTTGGAGTAGATGCTCACGACTGTTGGCTTGCTCAACAACAGCAACTCGTCAATCCAATCCAAAATCTGGCAGAACGGTCCAGATGACAGGGTGTACGGGAACGTCGTTTCAGCTCGGCACAGAATAGTAATTAAACACTACATTAAATTCCTCTTCATGACCAGTTCAGACTTTTCACGGATCCATTAGAGGCTGAATCTGCCAAGCTAAGAGAATCTTAATTGCACAATTAATTTGAACGCTGATGTCTACTGACAGTTGGATTTACGGTGTCTATTGAGGCCAGATCCAGACAAATGTGTGACAGGTTCTATTTTAATTCCGCTGATGAGTTGGCTTGATATCCCGCGAGGGACGCCCATTTTGCCAGTCATCTAAAAATCTGATGTGTTTTTCAGAACTTGTTTCAGAAAAATGCAAGTTATTGTTATCGACTTATTGTTGCTCATTTCCTGTTTTGTTCCAATTTCTTTTTTCCAACGTTTCTATTTTTACATGTGGTTTGGAAGGATTTTGTGAATGTTAAATTGCTAGGAATCGACAACAACAATGCAACTTTTGTTTTCTCATATGGTCACAATTACTCTCAGCAGATAATATCTTCGTTTTTCAGAATCTCTTTGTACACTCGCACTCTGTGTACTTGGTCTTTCCCAGTGCCAACAGAAAGGTCAAGCCACAGCATTTATTTCCCCATGCAGCCATATTTGTTTTGAATCTGTTCACTGGATGTGGGAAACTTTAGTAACTCACAGGGGGAAGAAATCAATTCAGCATGTTACCTGGACACTAGCGCAGTTGTTAAATGAGAGATTGCCGAATGTGTTGATGGGAATTGTTGAGGGAGCTCTTTTGTAAGCTCTGGAAAGTTGTAAGTATGTTTGTTCCTGTTCAACAAGTGCCTCTGATTGCCATGACAGCATGAGTGTGTTCACCATGGTATACTACCTACTGTTTTTAGAGGAAGTAGTATGCAGTATGGCAGTATGCATGTCATGCACATCTTCTGTATGTACAGTATGATACATCTAAGTGAAAAGCACATTTTATGGTTTCAGAATCAGCAAGTTAAGTATAAGGGTTCACTCACACAGGACACATGTTTTGCTATTTTTTCCAAGTAAATATGTGTAAAATGGAAAAAAAAATTACTGTTGCAGTGCATCTTGCTGTTTTTTGAGCTTCACACCAATGATTGTCAAGCTAAAAGAAGCGGAACTTTTAAAACGTACATTTATAAAGTTAAATGTATGCAAGGAAGTGACATGACAATCACATTTCGGTATGCAAATAGGTCTAAGAAATAAGACCAGTTATAATGTAGTGCGCGCATATTATGTTGTCATCATTGTCTACATTTTGAATGCTGAACATACTTTGAGATTTTTAGAATTTAATCTTAGATTTCTTAAGCAAAAACAAATGTGCCCTTAATAAAGTTAATAATAAAGTGCCCTGCATTGTAATGTGTTTATTCTGTCTCAGTGTGGACGGAAGGCCAAAACGGAGCGAAAAAGATGCGTTTTCAAACGAAAACATCTTAGTGTGGACAAGGCCTCAAATGAAAGTTTTTGCAGGATATGTTGTATCCACAGGTGTGCGCAGGTTTGCTGTGATTTTAAGCCTGGTGTATGTGTTGATTGCACACGGGTGTTTTTTCAGCTCTGATTGCTGACGAGCCGCACCAGAAACAAATGACACTCTAATGTGAGTTTTACCGGCAAAAGACTCAAAGCTGCGTGTGTCCAGATCTGTTGTGTTTCCATCCATTTGACTGTTTCCATAGCAACGGGCAGTCGAGGAAGTGAGCTTGGGCAGGAGGGCACAGTTTGATTAAGATAATAAGCCCCTTTCTTATTCAATGGGTGTGTCTCTGTGGTTTTGTCCCAAATTACAGCCGGTTTGTTTCATCTGTCAGAACCCTGACCACATCCCGTCTGTCTCCACCCCCCCCCCAAAAACCCTCAGAGAGAATTAATAAGACGAAGACCAAACTGTCAGTGAAAGTCACAGTCTGATGGCCTCGTCTCTTTATCCAGGGCGGCGTGTTCTGTCTCTAAAAGAGCCTCTGATATAATTATCTGTCTGTCAAAGTTCTGTTATGGCTGTAAGCCTTCGTCTTAGTCACAGTGAGGTAATTCACCACAACTTCTGCTTACAAGGTGTAAAAGCGAGACCTGCGGTCCTGTCTCTGTCCTGGCAGCCATTAGCATGAGTGTTTCATCTGAGATGTCGTGACGGTAAAATGAGAACAGAGCCGCTCCGGAGCCAAGATCGCTATCAGGATCTATTTGTGACTTGGCAGTCTTTTGGGGAGTTTTTTTAACAGCGACTGAATTATCACGTTCACTGGGACCTTGGCTCTCTCACACCTGCCTGGATAAATGCAGTACTGTAAGACCCTTAAATCACTGACATATTATTCATTGAGGAAAAAGAAAAGTCTTTGAAAGTTCTGAACAAGGTCTGTATTGTATCTGAACTTATTTAGAATGATTTGGATAATCATTTTGGAAGACGCAAACCATTTGCTTCCTCATGCCGTTATGTAGACCTACATGGTAATGTAAGCCCGTCTAAATCGGTCCAATGGTGGCATCCAATAGAACGGGTGACGATCTCTGCATTACTGTCTTTCCACGCGGCAAAGTAATTTACGTCCTTTTAAGCTTTTATCTGACCTCGAATAGTTCAGCAATACATTTGATTGTTCTATTTAACTCTTTACTTATATGTTACCCGTTCATATTAGGAAGCTATGTTGCTTTGAGGTCCTCACGCCTTCTGTTTAACGCGGGTCTCACGATCACAAACTCACCAGCTTCGGGCACTAAACAGAGGTAATCGGCTATACCTGAGATGGTCACATTCACGTTTACACAATTAAAGATATTTTGGTATAGCCCCCGTGGTTTTGCATTCACTTGAATTTAAAGTAACGTTTACTTCAGGCAGCGGTATGGCCACTACTACAGATATAAGCTGACCAACATTACTTCTCTTATAATAGCTTTGGATTGGCCATGCTGTGGTTTTCTACGTACACTTATCTAAAATAACATTAAATTAAAACCGAGGTAAGACACACCCAGATTTAGATTGGTCAAGCAGTATTTTTTCATTAACAATGGGAATTTGCATTCAGAGTTTACACCTTTTGAGGGCCGATGCCATTTGCCTGGAAGACACGCCCTCCTCTGTGTGTACGTTATCTCTAAACTCTTAAAAACTTTATTACCTTTTGGTTTACTTTGGGAATGAGGCCTTTGTACCAGTCGCACTGAGACATTTCAAATGATACCAAACATGTATAATACTGTATGATAATTATTCACATTAAATCATATAGATTCTTGGGTGAATTTTGGTGATCTCAGCATGAGAGAGAGAAGGAATGGGGGAAGAGGGAAAGAGATGTAGATTAGGATGATTCTTAGGTGAGACTTGCGTCTCAAATGGTGACGCTAACTTCACAAGAGAGAGCTCAAATGTTAATGTCCTTTGTTTTCTCAGAGAGTTGCCCTCTCTTCCCGTTCTTCCAGTTTTTTTCTACAGTAATAATATATCAGCATGTAACTCTGGGTGAAAATTAGACAAAATTATTGTAAATTAGAATCATTATTAAGTGGTGTGACTCCTATGTTGGAACTAACAACAGGTTGAAAGAAGGTAAACATCTGCATGGAGTTACATTGCTACAATAAATGAACTGAAATTCAAGCATGTTTCAAAGTCTGAAACTACAATCAAAAAATCAAAGCTGATTCATATGTCTTGAAGGTATCAGCATAAACGCTGCTTTTGACACAGCAGGTCAGAAAACCTCCAAAGCGGCAAATGTGACATCCATTAACGGCTCATCCCCATCTCTTCTCCACCCAGAGCCCGTGTGTTTTAGGATAGTCGAGCATCGAGAGACACTCTCTCTCTTAAAGCACAAACCCTGGCATCCCTACTGTGAAAATTACCCCAACCGTCTCCATTAGCCAGACTGGCACGCTTAAAGTTAAATTGCTTGCTCGAACCCCTTTTACTCCCCTGAAAATGTTCCCTTGTTGTTTTTTTTTGTCCCCTTTCACTTCCCCCTCCCCCCGTATGCCGTCCCCGTCACCAGCGCTTTTGTGGGTTGCATTTGCAACATGCCAGTTTGCGGTGCTGAACCCCAAGCCAAGTACTCCCACAATTAAACCTAATATTGCAAAGTGCATTAGAAGACAATAGCATTCTGCGTGCATTTTTGTTTCGCAAAACAGTTTTGTGCTGCCACCTGTTTTTGCTTAGCACTTTTTTCTCTCAGCTGTGACAGCAATTAGCCTAGCTGTTCATATGGAGCGTGCTCTGTTATAGCGCTGTACAAGCCTGATAAACAAGCCAGTTTAGAGCAGTTTTGGGACATGAGAGCTTGCTGAGAGCATGTGGTGAAGTCAAGCACAGTTAGGTCTCAAACACGCTGTTGTCCTTGTAGCAGAACATGTTTATATATACAACAAAACACTGGTAGTGATCAAAAATAGGCTGATTATGAAACATAAAGGTGTATTGTCAGCTCATTACGAAAAATCAAAGTGGTGTTGCTAACATTTTTCAGATTTTTCATTTGACCTTCTTCATTGGGAATTTGATTCCTTGTATAAATAGGGTTTTTGGCTTCACCTCTCCAACCATTGGTGTCACCTTCACTTTAGGTGCTGACAGTTCTTTCGCTCCTCGCTTTGAGAGTCTCATCTAATCTCTTTTTCTCTCTCTTTCTCGGGTCTTTGGGTCTAATTGTACCTGAAAGTCTTGAATGTGCATTAGTCAGTGTTTAATATGCAGGCTTTATCAGAAGGTGGCGGGCCAAAGAAACAGTGGTGAAAAATTTCATGTTACTATACTTATCATGCACAGGCCTTCTTTGCAATTACATACTTGACTGATTTCTTTTAGCCTCTTAAATTCATTTCCAATGACCTTTATGTCATTGCCCCGTTTGGGCGAGAAAGTTTTAGCCTTGCTAATTGTTTTAAACCTTTGCAGCAGTTTGAAGCCAGAGAGCAACATTTATCTTTTATTCATTCCTTCCTTCCTTCTGTAATGTTGTTCATTCTTTCTTTTTTTTTCTTTCTTTTTTATGGAGCCTCTAAAGGAAGGAAAACAACGTATATAAAAAAATGAAAAATGATTTGTCAATGCTTTTGAAAACGTATGTGCCAATGCTTTTGCATTATCTCGTTCCCCCGAGAAACTTTGCTTTCTTTCCGAGCGAACGCAAAGACTCTTAGGGCAATGCAAAATGTAAAAAAAATCAAATAAAAATTCGCACGAAAATTCCTCTCATTTGTTTGTTTTTCTCATTTGTTTTTTTTGGAAGTTTGTACTGTCTGTTCGTTTGTGTTTGTACCTGTCTTCACTTGTTGTTTATTATGAATATGTTGAGTCCTGTTTTTGGTTTGTTTGTTTGTTCATTCAATACTTTATTCTTTCTTCTGTAAATTGTTTTGAAAGTGTTTCTTTCTTGTTTTTTTTTGGTTTGTTTGTTCATTCAAAAATGTATTATTTAAAAAAAAAGGTTGTTCTTCATAATTTTTTTTGTTTTTAGTTTGTTTTTCCTCTGCATGTTCTTTCTTTCTTTCTTTCTTTCTTTCTTTCTTTCTTTCTTTCTTTCTTTCTTTCTTTCTTTCTTTCTTTCTTTCTTTCTTTCTTTCTTTATCTCTTTTGTTCATCCTTTTGGTTAGTTGTTTATTTTGAATGTGTTTAGACTTTTGTTTTGGTTTGTTTGTTTGTTTGTTTGTTTGTTTTTCGTTCGTTCAATAACATACTTTCTTCTGTTAATTGTTTTGATCGTGTTTTTTCTTTTTCTTTTATTAGATATTTTGTTTATTCTTTGTTTCTCACTTTCATTCATTTATTCAGAATTGTTAGTTCGTTTTTCCTTTGTTTCTCTCTCTTTTGTCTCTGTATGTCCATTTTTCTTTCTTTCTTTCTTTCTTTCTTTCTTTCTTTCTTTCTTTCTTTCTTTCTTTCTTTCTTTCTTTCTTTCTTTCTTTCTTTCTTTCTTTCTTTCTTTCTTTCTTTCTTTCTTTCTTTCTTTCTCTATCTCTCATCAGTCCCAATGGAGTGAGAGTGAATGGCAGAAGTCTGCTCTTCTCTCTCTCTCTGTTCGTACCGTGTTCAGACGCTGTGTTATCTCTCATGGGCTCTTCTCTTCATTGTCTGTGCACTGACAGTATAATTCGAGCTCACTCTGGAAACAAAAGCATGTAATGAATGCACACCATCCAGTCTGCTTATGAATTAATTAATTACTCGCGAGCACAATGGGCCGGGTCGAGCTGCATGCTCCTTTATAACGTGAGGCATTTCCCTCTGCCAGTGTCTGAAAGAAATGTACAGTGTTGTGAAGGCTTGTGACAATGAACCAGTGGTTTGTAACACAATTTCAGACCTTCAAGCAAACTGTTGCATGTTATAAAACTTTGAGGTCAGAGACTGGCAACCTGTAGCACTGGCTTAAAGCTTCTTTCACAATGACTGGGCATATTGAAGCTGAGATTTCAGAGGTGGTGTGCTTTACTGTTTAAAGGAGCTTAGCTTTTGCTCGAGATCGTAAGTCTCTCCAGGAGGATTATACCCGTTTTATTCAGTGCTGCTAATGCACGCAGGACTATAACTGCGGCGCGAACAAACACGCTCGTAATAGTCATTTGAACAAGAATATGCACCATTTGGTAATTTTGCTCATGCATATTTCACAACTGGTTCAAGTTGGTCACGCGGATTCGCCAACAGAAAGGACTTGGAATTTTTTTTGCCTGTAATATTTCACCATAATATCCCTAATGTGAGAAATGTTGCCCCACACATTTATGTTATGCATTTATGATCTCCAGTCATGCAAACTGTTGAGGAAAGGTGTGCTTTTGCTTTTCACAGACAGGTTCATTTGTTCATTCATTCATTAATTTGTTAGTTCATTTAGGATTTTTTTTTTTTTTTCCTTTACTTGTCTGTTGTTTGTTCTTTATTACTTTGTTGGCTAGTCTTTTGTTCATTCTTCCTCACAATGATTTGTTTGTCTGTTCACTTGTTCTGTTTTATTATTCATTCCAAACTGTATTACACTTACACTCTTGCTTTGTGACGGTGAGTTTTGGTTGATTGACTTATTAATATAATCTTGGAACTTTCTCTCTTTCCTTTTGATTTATCACCACAAATTCTTAAGAGTATTATAGTGTTGTCATTTTGCCAAGGATTGTTACAGACAGAATGGCACCAAATCCTCTATAAATATAAGCTCATCTAAATAACTCGCCCAACAAAGTAAGGGAGTAATTGATGAGGCTCTGTGTCTTTACCACGGTTGGGTATTGTTTGAATTTTAACGATTACAATTCCGATTCTGATTATCGATTCCGATTCTTGTCGATTCCTAATTTTGATTCCAATAAAAAAAAAAAAAAAAAAAGACAGGTCTCTCCACACCAGTCACAGGTGTTTCTCATTTTGCACTTATCCCACTACACCACTCTCTCTCTCTCTCTCTCTCTCTCTCTCTCTCTCTCTCTCTCTCTCTCTCTCTCTCTCTCTCCCGCTGCCGACCTCACTGAACCTCTCCCCCTCACCACAATACGATTCAAATAAACATTGTTTTAATATTGTAAGGTATTCAGGTACAGAAACTGTAATCAAATGTAAATTAACACTGCACTTTATAAATAAAATATATATTACACATAGTTAAAAAAGTTATTCAGTCAAGAACGAGTGAAATTTCTGTCTTTTGTTGTTTGATTAGTCTTGTTATAGAGACTGCTGTAGGACTATTATGCTACTGTCACTTTAAGAGCTGCATGGATCCAATATACTGTTACACATGCATTTTATTTTTCAAATGTTCATAACCGACTTTGTTTATGAGGATATTTTGACATATTTTTGTGTGTATTTGTCTGTTCAAGTGCAAAAAGACGCAGAACTCGCACGTTTTGGATGTGTGTGCAGCACAGGAACAGTGTGTGAGTCTTCCTACGCTTGAATGGTTTAAAATCACATTAAAATGCACACAAAGGAATCGATAAGAGGAATCAAATTTTTTTTTTTTTTATAACAAGTATCCCATTCCTGGTCTTAAGTATCCAATTCACAGAATTGACATGAATTTTGATTCCCAACCCTAGTCTTTACTGACAACTCTGCAAACTCCTTCGAGTGCGTAAAATGTTTCTCGGTTTCCATGGAGTTGCTGACAAAAACAATGCTATCCGTCAGAGGCGAGAAGTGGCCTAAAACTCCCAAAGATGATTCTCCATTCAAAAACAGCAATGTTTCTGTCCATAATGCATATCAGTGCTAGAGTGAGCCGGTGAGAGGCACTTCATTGTGTCAGTCTAAAAGACTGTTGTCCTCTCTGCGTACTTGTGCGTGATAGGAACTAAATGAGTGTGTGAAAATCACACGCGTGAAAACCGTGTTAGCACTGCATGTGTTCTTCCTGGCGCCTTCACCTGGTTGATGGTTCTTAACCTGAGAGCTGCGATTGTCTGCTGAGAGCCACCTGGGTTGCCATGGCAACTGCTCGGGCACGGGATGATTGTGTGTGTGTGTGTGTGTGTGTGTGAGGTGTATTATGAAAGGAAGGAGAGATAGGGGCCTCACCTGAATGCTTGGCTGAATCTCTATAACTCATCTCCAGCTTCTTTGCTCTCGGCAGCTGGACTAAAGCCAAGCACCTGGCATTCTTCAACTGTGTGTGTGTGTGTGTGTGTGTGTGTGTGTGTGTGTGTGTGTGTGTGTTTGTGTGTACTGAACCTTTCTTTAAACACATTACTTTGGCTTTTAATGTATACAAGTGCTACTGAGAGTGGATTTTTCCCCAATGAATCACTCTTTTAATGACTTCCCTGATGGAAAATTCTGGTTTTGGAATATGGTAGCAGATCCAAAGTGGTGTATTAGCTGTGACCAAGATGATCTACTAGGTTTAAACTAGGTCCACTTGTTCATAGACCAGTCAGAAACGATTGCAGTGTCCAAATGCACACAATGCGCACACTATTTGCTGCATAAAGCTTTGTATTTTCTAACAATGTAATTCTGAAATAGCTTGTTCACTGATATGGAAGTGTATCTATATCATGGGTTTGAATCTGCACTGTAATTTTATTTTCCTGTGAACAACAGGAGATCGTCCACTTAATGGGTGTCAAGACAATTCTCCATAGAAACCACTGTAAACATCCTGTTTAATGAGTCATGTGATCCTGCTGTGTTAATCTCCTCACCTCTCAAGCTATATTGTGTTTGTTTTTTTGTGTTCATATTATATTCGTTGTGTTGATCTTTAATTGCATGTTATTCATGCATCAGCTATGATTTTATATAGTGTAAAAAAGTGTGTAATTTCTACACCACTTACGTCGCCAAATAGAACTGCAAAAATAGTTGGTATTCTTCAATCGTAAACACTTTCCCCATCGGTCATTGGTCGAAACAGACCCATAGCCCCGCCCTAAACTCTTGCCATAGGTTAATTTGTTGCTATGTTGGGCTATGCCTACTTCAATGCTATATAGTATGCAAAAAATAGTATGCAAGCTAAGTAGTATGTCATAATTCACATTTTTCATAAAACATTAGGTAAAACGTCCCTGGATGACCTACTTAGATTCTAAATTGTGCATCCGATGGACACTTTACTATCCCATGAGGCCACGGGAGAGGATTTATGTACAGTATGGTGTGAAACGACATAACCGACATCATAGGTCACATAACAACGACAACATGGCGGATTGTAGTACGTCCGAATTTCATTCATACTACACACATTCATTCCATACAGATCATACTTTTTTAAGTCGCAAAGTAAGTTTCAAAGCAAATGTAGTATCTACGATGCAGGATGCGATTTCAGACACAGCAAAAGTGTGAATACACATATGTTGGTGGAGTTAACCTATGAGTTGTTTACTTATAGTTGCATATTAAACTAAGTGCAAATAGCAATAGATGTCATTTACTCTGTGTAAATGGCAACTAGATTCTATTTACATTTAGTAAAAATAGCATATTTTCTTAGCGATAGCTGCTATTTACATGAAGATTATTTTCCTGTTATCACTGTAAAGCTGATTTGAAACAATCTGTATTATAAAAACTGCTATATAAATAAAGGTGACTTGACTTGAATATAAATAGCGATATATTCTATTTACACTATGCAAACATAGAAGCATTTTCGTTGCAATAAGTGTATAGATAGTAGCTTAGTAGTAAGATGCTATTTTTACTTATAAATAGTGGCAGATACTATTTGCACTTCAGTGTTGCTGTACGTTAAACAGTATGCAATAATAGCATAGTGTAAATTATTATATTTATTAGAATTATTAAATGGATGGTGCCCTAAGCCCTCACCTACCAATAACTCTACCCAATAAACACTTTATTATTAAACACACGTTAGACATTTCTACTGTTGACAATCCAGCATCTTCCCTAATTTTGTCTGGTCCAATCAGGCGCCAGTGGGCGGAGTTAGTGTAAGCAGCCTCTGCCAATAAGGCGGGCTTAGTGTAAATAAAAAACTCAGATTAAAGTGGAGAAAGTATTTTAATATTGAAACAATAAATACATGTTTCCTCCCTTAACTTATCAATATATGTTGTGCCTTTCCTTTATCTCTTTAGAAAGAAGAACAATATGATTTAATACTGACTCCGGATGGAACGAGAGAGTTTTTGACCTTTGAAATCCCTCTCAATGACTCGGGCTCGGCAGGGTTAGGGGTCAGCGTCAAGGGCAACAGATCTAAAGAGAACCACGCTGACCTGGGCATATTCGTCAAGTCTATAATCACTGGAGGAGCCGCTTGCAAGGTGAGGAGCGTCTGCGGGGCACGTCCTGATTTTGCCGAGTTAGGTATTTTGTTGATCCTGGAACAATATTCCTGTCCGAAAATTGAATAATAACCGTATCCCTAAACCTAAACCTAATTCCACCCATAAAATCCCTAAAAGCAGATGATGTAGAAGCACCTAACCCTGGCGACAAGCCTAAACTTGACATAAACTGTAAACTTCTCCCTCAAATCTGATTGGTTGATTGGAATGTTGATCCAGGAACACGTTGCACTTGTTGAAATCAGGTTCTGCCGGCGGTCTGATTGGCTACATGTGTTTTTTTCACATTCGATCTTCATTCAAAGAAAAATGTCCTTGTGTGTGCAATCACAGGATGGGCGGCTGAGGGTAAATGACCAGCTGATAGCAGTCAATGGAGAGTCTCTACTGGAAAAGACCAATCAGGAAGCCATGGAGACGCTCCGCAAGTCCATGTCCATCGAGGGCAACAAGAGAGGCATGATTCAGCTGATCGTTGCCCGACGGCTCGCTGGGAGAGGAGAGGTACGTCACACACCGTCTTTAGCTTGTACGGGAACGTCCACTGGTCTGTTGTGCTTTTTGGCTTTAAACTGTGCCACGTTTGCATTGACAACATGCCCTTGTGCATTTAATTGGATGTGCAATTTCAAATCTTAAAAGTATATATTTACAACAACAACAACAAAAAAGAAAACTGGACTTGCAGATAATATAATATAAATGAAAATAAACGTCACTTTAGTGCACATAAACTGTACACTTTCATGACTATGTTTCTTAATACACTTAAGTACACAAAAGTGCACTTTGTAATAGTGTACAATTAAACGTTTTATTTCAAAATACATTTTAAATCATTGTGTTTTAACTGCATTTTAACTGTAGGGTGTTATTTGCTATTACATTTAAAATTAATATATTTTAGATGTACGAAATTGCAACTTCATTAATTACAAATGTATTTAAATACATGACATACAAGTTTCAGTAGAAATGACACTAAATTATATTTTAGTTGCTTGTCAGTACCTTCGGCAGTCCACTTTAGCCGTATTTCAAAGACAATAGAAGGAATTGTGAAATTAAATATATAAAATGTGCTTAAATCCTACTTAAGTGGGTCAAAAAATTCACTCTAAAGTTAAATTAAATGCATTTAATATAAACTTAAACTCAAATGCATTTTAATTAAAAAAGCATTTTTTTTTTTGTTACATTTAGTTTGCACTTAAGTATATTATTTTGTTAGAAATACTCTTTTAAAAAAAGTATGCTTAAGTTGACTTTCTGTTGGTGTACTATTCATTTATTTTTCGTCCCTTTTGTTTTACTAGGAAAAACTAATTACAAGCAGAGCAGAACATTTGTGTTTGTCTGCTAAAGGACATTTCTGCAATGACACAATGAGAAATGCATTTTACTATAAAAGCCCAATATAATTTAGGCCCAGTTATTCCAAAGGTTTGTCCACTTTTTCCAGTAGGTGGCGCTGTCACTAAACCGCATGTGTGCGCTCAGGGCATTGTGGCGATGATTAATTTTGAGGAAAGCCTCAATGCGTTCCAAAGATTCCAGCTTTGCGTCCTCTTAAGCAAATGTATTTGTTTTGATGCGTTGCATGTGATTGATGTGGTGTATTAAATAAAAGTTTTTATAATATCTGACCAACATGGCCCGGAGATTATCTGACCCAAATTTGGGGATGAAAGCAGAAGGATAAATTTGAAAAGTATGTTTTTGACAAAATTAAAAATGGTGGAAAATCAAGTGCAGAATAAATTGAAACATTGAACTCTGCGTGACCCAAGAAACCAGAACAGAGTTTTGATGGCTTTGATACTACAGTATTTACCACAGGGCTACCATAAACTTTAATGCAGCATACATAATAATAAACTACCAGACAATAGTTCAGTGGCTGGTCATTAAATGCTGATTATGAATATGAGTTTCTGCTGTCCTTCCTGCATTAAGATGAACACTCAGAGTGACTGACAGTCAGAGTTGAGTCGTATGTGAACACAGGGAAGTTTGACTGCAGAAAAAGTGAATTAAAGTGAGTAGTTGTTATCAGACAGACACAGGAGACGTAGAGAGAGAGAGAGAGAGAGCACTGGGGTGTGAGCGCAGGATTGCGATCGAAAGCAATTTGACCGCTGAAATGCTCATGCTGATTTGTACTGATAACAGATGGCAGTATGAAATATCAAATATCAACTCCAAATGCCATCTTTTCCATCCCCCCCTCTTTGCCCAATGCAATCCTTTGGATGTGTGTTTGTGTTTCTTTTCTCTCTCTCTCTCTTTTTTTTTTTTGCCCTCACAGAGTCATAACATCAGAAAGTTTAATCTAACACTTATCTTTCTAAAGAATATTCGACAGACGCTTTGAAGCCGCGGCGTTCGGAGGAGATGAAACTCAGAATGATGACTGCTTATGGAAATGAGATGATAGTGTGTGACCGCACTCACGGATGATTCCCAGAGGAAAACCTTATCGCTCAGAACTTGCTCTTTCGTAGCTCAGGGGACTTAATGGAGTTCTCGTTTATGTTTCTTTTAAGTATCGGATTTTTCTTAAGGAGAAATAAAAATGGACAGTAACAAGGCAATCGTTGGCTTACAGTACTAGTATAAAGCTGTACAATGAAAATGGATACTATAACTCAGATCATTTGCTTTTGGAGATATTTGATGAGCAATGTTTCAATTCATGATGCTGAAACTCTAAAGGAGAGCCAGGAGACTCACTATCAGATCTTTTTTGATCAATTCTTTAAAAGATTTATTAAAAGAACCATTCCACAAGAGTCAACTCGCTACTCACTGATGGTTACACTGTGAGTGAACACTGTAAAGACATTGGGCCCGATTTTAACGATCTGAAACGCAAGTATCAAGCGCAAAACGCAAGTAACTTTCTGGGCGGGTCTCGGATCCGACGCAAATCTAAAATGTGTTGGTCTGAAGTAGCTTCATTATTCATAGGTGTGGTTTGGGCGTAACGTGAAATAAACCAATCAGAGCGACATCTCACATTCCCTTTAAGAGCAGGCGCGCTTGTTCCATGGCGGATTGCTATTATAACGGCGGATTTGCCAGGAGCGGTTCACAGCCGAGGAGACCGACGTTCTCGTCAGGGCCGTAAAACACAGAGAACTGACATTGGGGATGGAGAAACACACACAGATTAGCTTCGGTTAAACAGGCGTATAATGATTTGGGTAAATGTGTAAGCTAGATTTATGCCTATTTTTTCACATCTTCATGGACACAACAATGATTTCCCTTGTGTTAATATTTTTCCTTGTAATAATGTATGGTTTTCTAAAAATGAGAACTGCTGCTTCTGTGTTGATGAGAGAATCAAAGTGTGTGTGTGTTGTGCACACGCTACATTGATTATGGCCAAGCATGCACCCTTAAAATAGCATCTGAATAACATGCGCAACGCACCACTGACTTTAGACGAGGTTTCTCCTGGTCAGTGGCGGAATTGTTTTCTGAAACTGCAAAATAGCACCAGGGAACGTTTGCGCCGGAACACGGCGCCTCTTTTCACTGAACCGCTCCCGGGAGCGCAAGTTCATTCCCTAATTTACCGACGTGCGTCTGTGGAGGGAAAAGTCCGCTGTGCGTCGGGTGCAAAATAGTAATGATACATGCGTGATGATACAGTCAATTGCGCTGGGTGCAAGAATAGGGCCCATCAACCCTTTGATTACAATGTTTCATAATCTACAGTGACCCAAGAGCGACTAGATCAGTGCTTGTCATATTTCACAACTGGTCACAAGTGTTTTCAACCACATACTGTGTATTTTATTTTTCAGACATTTAAATACACATACACATTCAGAAGTTTGGGGTCGGTGAGATTTTTTTATATGTTTTTTTAAATGTTTTTTATTTTATTTTTAAGTCTCTTCTGCTCACCAAGGCTGCACTTGTTTATGGAAGCTTGTTTCCGCCACCGGATAAAAAATAATAGAGGTACTTTTTTTTCCTCACAATTGCGAGTTTACAGAATTGTTTCAGAATTGCGAGACGTAATCTCACAATTGTGAGATAAAAAGTCACAATTATCTTTTTTATTTTGTATTCTGTGGCGGAAACATGCTTCCATACTTAATCGAGCAATAATACAGTAAAAACAGTAATTACAGCAATTACATTAGTAACATTAATGACAAAGTTCCCCTGAATCACATCTGGCAAGTGACAGAACAGAATTATGCAGAGTTACAGAGTTACTTAATTATACAATGAGGATGAGACTTGTGCCAGTTGATGTAGATTTTTCTTTATCATTTATTTCATGGAATGTAAATATATTAAGCTTTTCAGGACTGCTTAAAGTTACTGACTCGAGCGATAAAAAAATGAATGGATGAATAAGAAAACCGCAAGCTTGATGTTTGATATTAAAAGACCCGAAAGAGGCCGATGCCAACTGCAATCTAACAACACTGTATTCGCACATATCACACACATTACATCTCAGAAGTCGATCAAACAGTATTTTATACATATATGACATGAGGAGTAAAACTATTTGCTACCATCAGATAATTATGTGGGAACCGGGAAAACACGAGCATGAAACCAATGAATGCATGAACTTCCGAGTCTACAAAAATGCCTTTTAAACTTTATATCGTTTTCTGAAGCAAAACTTTGGAGAATAAAACTTTGGAGAATAATTTCAGTGCTCAATGCTCACCATAACGTCTTGAAACTTGTGAAGATGAATGTCTTCTCTTGGGAATGTTTGTTTCGGTCTTCAGCTCCGGCTGGTTCGGCTCCTTCCGACGCTTTTCCTCATGCGTATATCCTTTTTTTTTGGATGTAGGACTTGTTTAGCCAACACAGATTTTTCACTTTGACTTTGATTGACTGAGCACAACTAAATATGTTAGGTGAATTTAAAGGGGTGGTTGATTATAATTAAACTTTTCTAACTTTAGTTAGTGTGTAATGTTGCTGTTTGAGCATAAACAACATCTGCAAAGTTACGACACTCAAAGTTCAAAGCAAAGGGAGATATTTGCTTTTACAGAAATCACTTTTTAAGAACTACAACAAACGGCTGGTAGAGACTACACCACATTCCTCCCGGGTTAGTGACATCACCAACCCTAGAATTTACATAAACCCCGCCCCCGGAACACGATTTATAGATTATCAAGACAGAATATGCTAATCAATGACTAGAAGATAACTACACATCAGCTTCATAAATTCATCAACTAACCATTCAGAAATATTGTCTACATGTTGTCACTTCTTCTCGAGTCTCTCCATCTTTCTGACTTCGGTTTGAACATAAAAGGCAAAAAGTTTTTGAAATGTTCAATGCATGTGTGTGTGAGGTAAAAGGACACGATCTCTTTAAGCTCTGCCCCCTGTGCCGGGAGCAGCAGCTCATTTGCTTTTAAAGGGACAGACACAAAAACGGTGTGTTTTTGCTCACCCTCAAAAAGTGACAATTTTAACATGCTATATAAAAATATCTGTGGGGTATTTAGAGCTAAAACTTCACATACACACTCTGGAGACATCAAAGACTGATTTTACATCTTGTGAAAAGGGCATTATACCACCCCTTTAAGCTATGATTAGTACAGTGCAGCTTTTTATGGGGATAATCATTTGGAAGTCATTTATTGAGCCAATTATCAGTTTCCACAATTTTTCAAAATTATTTTTTTTACTTTTTGTACCCAGTCAAAAAACATAAAAATGATGTCTTTTGTCGTCATTCACGGACGTACACACAGAAACCCCCCGAAACACGCAGCGGCCCATGGCAGACACACTGCTGAGCTCAGATCAGTCTTAATTAGCGTGTGTGTTGGGTTTCTACTGGAGCTTTGAGCTCACGCTGAGATCCTGTCCCCTCACACACGTCCCATCCAAGGTCACCCGTCGCCTGCCGAAACGCCCCGGCTCTAGCTCTCTCTTATCTGTCTGTCAGATGAGGATGAGGATGAGTGTAAGTGTAAAGAAGAGGAGAATGATGGGTAGAGAGAGTTTGCAGGAGTGTGTGTCGGGGACGGCGGCTCTGCTCTCTGTGACAGACGGCAGTTTGCTATTGTCAGAGAGCAAATGCAGGAAAACAGAGGCCGGCATTAAAATGAATAAGATCCGTCACTGTCCGCTGGCGCGTGTGTGTGTGTGTGTGTGTGTGTGTGTGTGTGTGTGTGTGTGTGTGTGTGTGTGTGTGTGTGTGTGTGTGTGTGTGTGTGTGTGTGTGTGTGTGTGTGTGTGTGTGTGTGTGTGTGTGCGTGCTTTACAAAATGCAGTCCCGGTGCTTGGGAAGGAAATGTTTGTGTGAGTGTAGGAAAGAGGCTAAATGTATTTACAGAAGTAATTTGAGACAAATCTAACTAATAGATGTCAAAATAAATAAAAACATGAAAGTAATGCATAATTAAATGTGTAAAGCCACTATTCTCTTCCAGGTCAAAACGTACCTGAAGGCAAAATGTATAACAATTAGTTTAAGTTGGTATACCTCTTACATATATATATTTTTTTTTTATCTAAAAAAAAAAAAATAAAAAATGATATGTATTTTCACAGTCTTAACATATAATCAAAGTTTCATTGTTCTTACCTCCTGTTTAGAATTTTGTATGTACCTCTTTTGGGTCAAAACGGACCCAAATACATTAGGATAGTTCAGCATTGTTATTACTGTTAACTGCATCTGTAAAAAAAAAAAAGAATAAAAAAAACCTAATTCTAACAAACAAACAAATAAATAACATACAGTGCATACTTAATATTAACATACCACTGTTGTTTAGATATAGGGTAGGACCTCAGAAACATCTATATAATTGTAAAATGGAATTATACAAATATATTTATAAAAATGTAAAGGTACAAATAATAAAAAGTTCTGTTATGTTTCTAAGTTGTGCATACTACTGTATTCATATTATATTTTTTCAGTGTGTGTAAAACCATACGGCTAAATATTATGTACAAACACTAATGAATGATGTTTTCTGATGCATATGATGCAGCTTATGATGGCAGCATCATGTTTCCGCCGACCTTTGGGAACAGCCTTTGTGTCTTCAGCTTTTACATTAGTAAAGTGTGTTCTTCTAACTGAAGGCGCTCGCTCTTTCGGCTCATAGAGGGAAGTTCTGACATGGGGAGAGTGACCTGATTTTGTCACAATTACAGTAGATTCAGAGTCTCAAACTGTAAATGAAGGGTTTAATAATCAGCCGCTGACTTGAGTGAAACTCTCTGGGGTTTCAAGCTGAGAATCTGGGATATCAGACTGCCTTTGGTAATTGAAGCAGTGATGTACTTCATAAGGGATCGTCTTGACCCAGATAATGATGTAATGTATTATTGGTCATTGCGTTTTCTTCTTCAGTTCAATAATTGAGGCTGAGCGATTCCAATCGATGGCTTTCCGTTTCTATTAATATAAGGTCATATGTTCTCAGACAATTATAATTCTTGCAGTCGTTTGAATTCAATTAATTTCTTAAGATACTTATCATTGTTTCTTGGCACCGAGTTTTCCCTTTACCCCGTTGTATTAAAACTATGGGACAAGTAAAGAAAAGAAAAAACTTTTCAGTTTCAGTGTTTATTACATTTAATGTTCTTTTTATTACAAAATGTTTTGGTGTAAGTTATCAAAGTTCAACAGAGCGCTGGAAGACAGCCTCTGAGGATTGTGGGTAATTGCAAGCGTATGTTGCTCCTCATAAAGTTTGGCTTTTGAGCCTATCAGCGCTGGATTATTAAAATGAGAAATTAATACATTTCCCCGGATCACGTGTGTCCAATTAGTTTTGCACGCCTCTGCTAAACTGGCTTGTGACGTCGAGGTGTCATTACGGTTGAATTGAGACGTGTTTGAGGCAGAAGTAGAAATTACCTTTGCATTTTCCGTATTTTTAGATGTACTACATCCAAAATGCTTTGGACTCAAATGTTAATGGGTTGACGATGTGTGTAAAAAATATCAGTAGCCACTTTTCCACCGTCGGGCCTTCACTAAAACACACCTATCTGGAACACCGTCACACACACATATCATTTCACCAACTAAAACACACCTCTCTGGAACACCGTCACACACACACATCATTTCACCAACTAAAACACACCTATCTGGAACACCGTCACACACACACATCATTTCACCAACTAAAACACACCTCTCTGGAACACCGTCACACACACACATCATTTCACCAACTAAAACACACCTCTCTGGAACACCGTCACACACACACATCATTTCACCAACTAAAACACACCTCTCTGGAACACCGTCACACATCATTTCACCAACTAAAACACACCTCTCTGGAACACCGTCACACACACTCATCATTTCACCAACTAAAACACACCTCTCTGGAACACCGTCACACACACACATCATTTCACCAACTAAAACACACCTATCTGGAACACCGTCACACACACACATCATTTCACCAACTAAAACACACCTCTCTGGAACACCGTCACACACACACATCATTTCTCCAACTAAAACACACCTCTCTGGAACACCGTCACACACACACATCATTTCACCAACTAAAACACACCTATCTGGAACACCGTCACACACACACATCATTTCTCCAACTAAAACACACCTCTCTGGAACACCGTCACACACACACATCATTTCACCAACTAAAACACACCTCTCTGGAACACCGTCACACATCATTTCACCAACTAAAACACACCTCTCTGGAACACCGTCACACACACACATCATTTCACCAACTAAAACACACCTCTCTGGAACACCGTCACACATCATTTCACCAACTAAAACACACCTCTCTGGAACACCGTCACACACACACATCATTTCACCAACTAAAACACACCTCTCTGGAACACCGTCACACACACACATCATTTCACCAACTAAAACACACCTCTCTGGAACACCGTCACACACACACATCATTTCACCAACTAAAACACACCTCTCTGGAACACCGTCACACACACACATCATTTCACCAACTAAAACACACCTCTCTGGAACACCGTCACACATCATTTCACCAACTAAAACACACCTCTCTGGAACACCGTCACACACACACATCATTTCACCAACTAAAACACACCTCTCTGGAACACCGTCACACACACTCATCATTTCACCAACTAAAACACACCTCTCTGGAACACCGTCACACACACACATCATTTCACCAACTAAAACACACCTATCTGGAACACCGTCACACACACACATCATTTCACCAACTAAAACACACCTCTCTGGAACACCGTCACACACACATATCATTTCACCAACTAAAACACACCTCTCTGGAACACCGTCACACACACACATCATTTCACCAACTAAAACACACCTTTCTGGAACACCGTCACACACACACATCATTTCACCAACTAAAACACACCTCTCTGGAACACTGTCACACACACACATCATTTCACCAACTAAAACACACCTATCTGGAACACCGTCACACACACACATCATTTCACCAACTAAAACACACCTATCTGGAACACCGTCACACACACACATCATTTCACCAACTAAAACACACCTCTCTGGAACACCGTCACACACACACATCATTTCACCAACTAAAACACACCTCTCTGGAACACCGTCACACACACACACATCATTTCACCAACTAAAACACACCTCTCTGGAACACCGTCACACACACACACATCATTTCACCAACTAAAACACACCTCTCTGGAACACCGTCACACACACACATCATTTCACCAACTAAAACACACCTCTCTGGAACACCGTCACACACACACATCATTTCACCAACTAAAACACACCTCTCTGGAACACCGTCACACACACACACATCATTTCACCAACTAAAACACACCTCTCTGGAACACCGTCACACACACACACATCATTTCACCAACTAAAACACACCTCTCTGGAACACCGTCACACACACACATCATTTCACCAACTAAAACACACCTCTCTGGAACACTGTCACACACACACACATCATTTCACCAACTAAAACACACCTATCTGGAACACCGTCACACACACACATCATTTCACCAACTAAAACACACCTATCTGGAACACCGTCACACACACACATCATTTCACCAACTAAAACACACCTATCTGGAACACCGTCACACGCACACATCATTTCACCAACTAAAACACACCTATCTGGAACACCGTCACACACACACATCATTTCACCAACTAAAACACACCTCTCTGGAACACCGTCACACACACACATCATTTCACCAACTAAAACACACCTATCTGGAACACCGTCACACACACACATCATTTCACCAACTAAAACACACCTCTCTGGAACACCGTCACACACACACACATCATTTCACCAACTAAAACACACCTCTCTGGAACACGTCACACACACACATCATTTCACCAACTAATGGAAGTTTTATCAGAATACTAACCATAAAGAAATCCACTGGAAACTAGCGAGATCGCAAAACGAACTGCATTTTCTTGGCATTTTTGTTGTTTACCTAAAGGTTTAAAACCCAAGCATTGCTGTTTCACCACAGTTTCACACTAATAAGTTGATGATAATGAATTAATCTGTGTCAAGACTGCACATTAGTCACACAGAAATAAAGTGGTACTTACCATTATTTCACAAAAGAAAGAAAGAGGACACACATACTTATTCAGCCGCGTCTGTTTCTGTTTATTTGTAGTCACATGTTTTCATCACTTTTAGAAAGAACGATCATTTCTACATATTTTCCTCCATAAATACGACCTGAGGAGCTTTAGCACAACAGTCCCAATACAGTTATATTTTCAGACAGAGAAACTTGCTTTATTTTAGGACATATGCAGATCTAAATATGGATATGAGACAGTCAGGTATAAAGATACAAGACGTACTGACAAATAAAATAAAGACACGATTGTGATAGCCTATATGATCTGTCTGATTTCTTCAAGTAGTCGTATTTACCACGTTAACTAGGGTAATGGTTGGAGCGCATAGTCTTTTTGCATCATATAAACATATTTCTGCCTTATCCGGTGACCAGAATCCACATCAGATCAGAAACAGAAAACACTCGAGGTTTGACTGGCCGACACACACGCTTCGGGCCCGACAGTGGAAACCAACTTTTGAACTACAACACATTATTCATAGTATTAATGATTTTGTACACTGTGTCAAAAAAATTTTAGTTTTCAGTGTGAATTTTCATATAACACACTCATCATCATCATCATCATCTTCATCATAAACAATGTCTGAAGAGCTGTGAGTGGCCCTCAGGTCCACTTTTTCATTCACAGTCTCTTTGATTTCTCTTTGTGGAAAAAAAAAGAAAATATCCTCAAAGTTATTCCACATAGCTGGGAATCCTTTAGGGAAGTAATAAATGCACACGCTGTCCTCGCTCAGAGATGCTCTGCTCTTTGAAAGAAATGCATTTGCATCAAGCCCAAAATGTCACTGTGGTTTGATGTTTTTCAAAAGTACTATTTAACTGGATTTTACTTACAAGTGCGTCTCATTTCCTTCTACAGTACTTGTTCAGATTATTTGAACTTTGTAGATTTGTCTCAGAGGAGGTGTACAATAACCTGGTAGATATTTGATGTAATCTGCTCTGAGAAAAACAGAATATAGCACCGAATCTAAACCTGTTTTACACTATTTGAACAAGCAGCGAGTAAACAAAGCATCAGCGTCAGCGCAACAACATGCTCGCGTTGTGCTTTCATTCTGACTGCAGTTTTGCTGTGACTCTGCGCTTCTTGCTGAGAAAAAAATACTACTTTTCAAGTCACCATGAAATCATAATTGACCATTCTTATTTTTATGGAATATTCTAGTATTAAGTATAACTTATTTATTTGTGCACATCATAATTCATATGCCTGGTAATCTTGAATGAGAATAAGTTCCTCTTGCAGCATCTCTTCTCTTCTCTGATGACGGGGGCGGGGCAACCTGTCACTCACATGAGATCAGCCAATAGCAAACCACAACCATCCAATCAATTCCTCACAGACAAAATCAAGCCCCGCCCACATTTTTCACTCAGATAAAAATCTGCCAGTGCATCAGACAAAGTATACTTGTATTAAAGATGCCATTATGCCAGTATCTATCTATCTATCTATCTATCTATCTATCTATCTATCTATCTATCTATCTATCTATCTATCTATCTATATCTATCTATCTATCTAATATCTTGTATCAGATAAAAAACAGTAAAAAGTTGGCATAAAACAGAAGTTGCACTAGTCTTTTCTTCTCTATTGTGACGTATATCAAAGTAAAACTGCTTCTCGAATGAGAAAAATAAAAATAGTGTAAATGTTTAGTGTTTTTTACTGGCTTTCCAGTAAAAATATCCATTTTAAAACACATTAAGTAGTCACTGTTGCTGTGTCAGTGCTGTAACTCATTAATTCCGGTGTCAGAATGAGTACTCTGCTTTAATGTGCAGTGTGAAATATACATTTCAGACTGTAATCCATTAGCATTCTTGCTGAAGTACATCCCGATTACGAAGAACTGTGCATTTACTATCAGAGTGCCTCCTGTGCATAAAAACAACCCATGTGGTTTGTGTCCACATGACGTTTATGAAAGCTGACATCAGGAAGGAAGTGTCATGCTGGCCACAGAAAACTGTCCTGCTGAAATGAGTGTCTGATCGATTGTGTCTTGAGAGAGCTATCAATCTGCCTGACTGGTAAATTATGGTTTTATTAGCGTTGAGCCAGACTGCGGCTCCACGGGGGGAAGCAGGGCATGATGGGACGCATCCACATACGCCAAGCAATATGAGGAGGACTTCTGGATCTGTGCTTCATTAGTTTATTTACTCTCCGATGGACCTTTTTGACATGAACTCACAATGACTTACTGATGTCATATCGCTGTGACTGGGATTCAGGAGGATGGCAGAAGCATCATGGGAAATGTGGTTTTGCACCTCAAAGAAATTGCAAATTGGAAGGAGTGTGTGTGTGTGTGTACGAGGCCGTCTTGTTTGACTGGAGGCGTCCGGGGAGCAGAATGAAGACTGCTCTCTCTAATCCACTTACAGCTCAGGAGGGAAACTCAATTGGTTCACCTGAGAAAGTAATTGATTGAATCAAAGGGCAGCGCACTGAGCCACAGTGGCATTGAGCAGATCGGGTGTCACGACACACACTCAATCTAACTCACTCACACTTCACAAGGTGAACCGAGACAGTTGTGTACAGAACAGATCAGTGGAGCTTCCATGTGGTCGTTATTTTCGGTTAATATAAGTCTGCCATATACAATAGTATTTTTAATGCAATTAAATGAATAATAATATCCATTTATTATTATTATAAGTAGTAATAGTATTAATAATAATTATAATAATAGTAGTATTAACTTAACTATATATATATATATATATATATATATATATATATATATATAGTGTAAATATATGAATACATTTGTTATATGTATTAATAATATATTATAATAACATTTTTTTATATATATATATATATATATATATATATATATATATATATATATTTATATTATTATTATTATTATTATTATTATTATTATATAATTATTATGATATATATATATAATTATGATGATATATATATATATATATTAATTATATATATATATATATATATATATATATATATATAATTTTTTTTATTTATTTTTTTATTATTAATCCCACATCAAATTTGGCTGATAAATTACTCCCAAAAGATCATTTAAAGTCATTATTGTGTTAAATGAGAAAAGTATCAAGTTTTACAAAACATTACAAAAAGTAGCTTTAGAAAGAAATATTTGATTTGATTCAACATATATTTTATTACACACAAACTTTTCTTAACTATGATAAAAAATGAGACAAGAACTCATACATATACTCATACTGCCCATATTTATACATCGACACGTCCAGTATTCAAAAAACCGTGCCACCTGGTGAAGTATGTCAGTACAGGAAGATTAACCAATCACAATAAAGGTCATTTACATAGAGAAGTCTCAAAAGTATAGTGGCAAAAATCTGCCTTTTTAATGCTGAGGGTCAGAATGGTCAGGGAATTGTTCTGGGTGCAAGAAACCTTGACTAATACTGTATTATAAGTGGATTTCAGATTTGGCTCCTTTAACTTAAGCAGTTGTACCCATTCAGTGCCCTCACTCTCACCGGCGAGAGAATTAATTCACCCACTATGGGGACACATAATAAACTGTCACTGGCTCTAAAGCACAGTATTCACAGGGTAAATCTGAGCAGTTCGACCCACAGCTGCACAGCCTCGGGCGCTTGTAGCCGTCATAATCCACTTGAAAAATAGACTGGAAATATGTGGGAGAGGACAACAGATCTGCCATAGAAAGGGGCTCATCTCCTCTGTGTAAATGAATGGGATTGTAGAGATGCGATAGAGAGAGCTAATGAGGCTGTCTGGGTCTCTGAGAGATCTGTGTGTGACAGCGTAAGACCTGTCATTACAGGCCGAGAGGAGAGAGAGGGGACGCGGGATTAACACTCAGAAACAGCATCAGGCCAGCGGAGCCTGCACATGTGTGTGTGTGTGTGTTGTAGACAGGATTAGAGTTACTGTATGATGCTGATATATAGGCAAGGAGATCTTCTCTCTCATCCAAGGTCAGAAAGGATTTTCTCAAACATGTTCTAATGTAAAATGTGAATACGTGGATGTGTATTACAGTGATTTTATCACGACTAGGGCAACAATTTGAAAAAGACCAGTGTTAAGTTGTTGCATTATTCATAACGAGCTTTTTTTTTTGTTGTATTTTTCCTGTTGTGGTGTTTGCCAGTGTAATTCAAAAGTTGCTCGGTCAATACTAAGGTATTATGACTGCCATTCAGAAATTAATTGAGAATGTCTTTAATTCAATTAAATTTAGATTGAGGAATTTTACTCAAAATTGCAGTTTGAGTTTACAGAATTAAAATTAACTGGGATGGATGGATGGGTGGATGGATGGATGGATGGATGGATGGATGGATGGATGGATGGATGGATGGATGGATGGATGGATGGGTAAAATGGCTAGATGGATGATGGATGGGTAAAATGGCTAGATGGATGGATGGATGGATGGATGGATGGGTAAAATGGGTGGATGGATGGATTGGTAAAATGGGTGGATGGATGGATGGATGGGTAAAATGGGTGGATAGATAGATGGATGGATGGATGGATGGATGGGTAAAATGGGTAGATGGATGGATGGATGGATGGATGGGTAAAATGGCTAGATGGATGGATGGATGGATGGGTAAAATGGGTAGGATGGATGGATGGATGGATGGATGGATGGATGGGTAAAATGGCTAGATGGATGATGGATGGGTAAAATGGCTAGATGGATGGATGGATGGATGGGTAAAATGGGTGGATGGATGGATTGGTAAAATGGGTGGATGGATGGATGGATGGGTAAAATGGGTGGATAGATAGATGGATGGATGGATGGATGGATGGGTAAAATGGGTAGATGGATGGATGGATGGGTAAAATGGCTAGATGGATGGATGGATGGATGGGTAAAATGGGTAGGATGGATGGATGGATGGATGGATGGATGGATGGATGGGTGGGTAAAATGGCTAGATGGATGATGGATGGGTAAAATGGCTAGATGGATGGATGGATGGATGGGTAAAATGGGTGGATGGATGGATGGATGGGTAAAATGGGTAGATGGATGGATGGATGGATGGATGGGTAAAATGGCTAGATGGATGATGGATGGGTAAAATGGCTAGATAGATGGATGGATGGATGGATGGATGGGTAAAATGAGTGGATGGATGGATGGATGGATGGATGAGTAAAATGGATGGATGGATGGGTAAAATGGGTGGATGGATGGGTAAAATGGGTAGATGGATGGATGGGTAAAATGGGTGGATAGATAGATGGATGGATGGATGGGTAAAATGGGTAGATAGATAGATGGATGGATGGATTGATGGATGAATGGGTCAAATGGGTGGATGGATAGATGGATGGATGGGTAAAATGGATAGATGGATGGATGGATGGGCAATGCCAATCTCTGAGGAAGACAGACTGTAAAGGGAGTGTATAATCCACATGGCTAATCCTGTTTGAGAAGCTCTAGATTAGGGGAGATTACGAGTAGAGAGGGCAGAATAAACGGGTTCATAATTACTCCTCTCCCAAACACTGGGCGTAGAAGATCTGTGTCTCCCACAAGCACATCAGTTCATCCTGAACTTTTAGAAACGCGTTCCTTTATAAAAAAACCCCTCCTGTTTTTATCTCCCTCTCATTCTGTCACAACCGTCAGATTTCAACAAAGGTTCATAAAACAAATCCTGGTTTTGTAAAGAAAAGCTCGTTGAGAAGAGTCCGGCTGAGCGGTTTATTGTCAGATGAAGTTGTAATTGTGTTGAGCTCTTGTGTACGTCAGTGAACGTGCTGTTTTATCAAGTCAGCAGCTCCAGACTTCATTAAACGTCTCATCTATATTAAACATCTGTTGTTTTCCCACAAACGTCCTGCACGGGCTGGGTGAGATGTGTCCTGTGTGATGGTCATCCTGCAGTCCAGGCTTGCTTGTCTTTGATGTATCTAGATGCTCAAAACTGTTTTGGTTGCTATTGATCAGAAGACATCAGTCTCATTCCTCCAAACTCACATAAACCCCTTTCACACATCGCGTTGATCCCGGGAATTTGCTGTAACATTGCTAGAGTGCCTTCTGTGTGAACGCAAACACGTCCCGGGATTGATGATGCCGGGATGGGGACCTAGTAGTAACATTGCCGGGATCAGTCCCGGAACGCCCCCTGTGTGAACAAAAGGACCAGGACCAATGCCGTAAGGGGTGTTTTGTTGCTCTTAGAAGAAAGTTTGTGTTCGTCATCAACAATGAAAGAACGAAAAAATGTGTGCAAACTAGAATGAAGCCGAGACCAGGAGCTCCTTACTATCCGCGCTGAAGCTGAGAGCGTACGCGATGTGTTAGTGTACGACCGAATCCGGAAAAAATGCTTGAGTGTAGTTTCTCGAGATCGAAAGCGCAGATCATTAGTAAACTTAAGACGCTGCGTAAAAAAATCCACCAAGTGCACGACTACAATGGAGAGAGCGGTAGCGGAAGATTAGACTGGCCTTTCTACAACACATCCTGACGTCACGTGTCTTTACGGGATGTGTGTGAACGCACTCACAGATTCCGGAAAATCACTGACAGTGTGAATGAACCATAATCAAACGATCCCGGGACAAATCCCGGGACACATTAGCCGCGTTTCCATTGTCGGGCCAGAGTGTGCTAGTGCGTGCCAGGGCCAGTCGCGTTTCCACTGTCACTTCCGGGGCTTGATCGGGGCCTACTCGGGGCCAACGGCCAGGATTTTCTGGCCCGTCGAATACCTTGGTCCAAAGCGGGCCAGCTCGGGCTAGAGGAGTGGTTTCGAACAGAGGCGGAGTTTACCCGAGTCTGGAGACGCCAGCGCCGGATGATTCTGTCAGCTAACATCAGTTAAAGACTTTTAAAATCATTTACCTCAAAACTCACTTTCATGTTTGAACGCCTTCTGTTTGTGATCCGAAGTGGATTCTGATCACCGTATAAGGTAGAAATATTTATATGCGATGCAAAAGACTATGCATGCTAACCATTACCATAGTAAACATGGTAAATATGAATGCTTGAAGAAATCAGACAAATCATAAAGGCTATCACAATCCTGTTCTTATTTGATCTGTCTCTTTATACCGGACTATCATAAAATAAAGCAATTTTTTTTCCGGGAGCTTCCTCTGTTTCTCCGGCTGAAAATATAACTGTACTGGGAGAGGACGAAGGGTACACATTGTAGGGAATGCAATGATGCATTCATAAAAAGCCTTCCCATAGTTCCCTTGAGGTTTGTCTCCAGATCCTGAGAGCTGTGTCTAAAAACACTGACATGTGGATCTTGGTCTTCCTAGTAGACAGGAGCGCAGGTGGTGGGAATTATGGGTTCCCTCATTCTCAACACAGCCTCATTCAGGAGAAGTTCCTGTGGGAGGAAGTGAAACCTTCTCACGATCAATGCGGGCCCGTGGGGAAAGTGTATAACACTATAAGAACATGATAGCTCATAAAGGACCTGAGATCAGACCTCAGTCAGCGACAGCCTAATCATACGAGCGCAGTAACAGCTCTATTAGTGCTGGAGACGGGATGAGGAACTGAGATGTGCTGGACAACAGATGTCTGGCTTCAGATAATAACTTTATTTATACTATTTTAGTAGCTTTTTTTTTGCTCACAAAAGCCATGCATCTGACTTTTTTTTTTGCGTTTTGTTTTATTGTTTTGCGTTTTGACTTTTTTTAGTTTTTAATTTAGTTTTGTTTTGTTCGTATTGTTTGAGGCATGCATCTGACAAAATGTTACAATTGTGCTTTGTGTTAAATTTTGTTTGTTTTGTTTTCTTTCATTTTAGGCTTGCATTTGACAATTTGTTGGCAATTGTGCTTAAAGCAAGAAAATTTGTTTTATATTACAATTTATTTTATTTTATTTTTTGTTTTGTTTACAAACAAAAGGCTTGCATTTGACAATTTTGTGACAATTATGCATACAGCAAGAAAAACTGTTTTATTCAATTTAATTTGAATGCATCTGACAAAATTTTCTAATAATTGTGCTTAAAGTAAGAACAACTATTTGCTAAAGGGACAAGACAAAAAAAGCATCTGAAAGATTTAATTAAAAAGATTAAAAAAAAAAAATATATATATATATATATATATATATATATATATATATATATATATATATATATATATATATATATATATATATATATAATTTGTGTTTTTCCCTCTTTCCCTCTGTTTAGCTATGCATTTACTGAATGAGCACTGTGCCACTGTTCGTCCGACTGTTTGTACTGTATTTTATTTAATTTTTCTAAACTGTTTTAATTATTCTTATTTCTTTTTATTATTTTAATTTCTTCTATGTAAAGCACTTTGAATTGCCATTGTGTATGAAATGTGCTATATAAGTAAACTTGCCTTTCTCTCCAGGAGTCTCCGAGTTGCCCGACTGTGTCTCTGAACTCTCCGAGAGATGAACATGAGCGGCGGATCTCTCAGTCGCTGTATCCCGGAGAGAGCCTGGATGACCAGCACACCCCACGACACACCATGATGGGGAGATTGATGGGTAAGGCTCATAATTTTAGTCTCAGCCACAGACGCCCCTGGTGTATCATTGCACACAAAAATGGCCTGAGCTTTCCCGAACCGAAGAACTCCAATCTGATCGGCTGACTTTAAGAATTATTCTGGATTCAAGACGTAATTGTTTTCATCAGTCCAGATGTCCTTGCTTACCTGTAATTTCTGGTTTCCACGTACATTGTATCCGGAATGTCATTAAAAGGAAATGGGTCAATTTGCATGTCAATCGAAGATCTTTTCCTGTCTAAAGGGGCTTTCACACTGTGTAGTTATTGGAACTAGCCACCAGGGCGGTTCCCAAGAACTCATTTTCCTGGTTGCATTCGCACCGCCTGTAGGAACTCTGAAGTGACATAATCCAGCATAGGCGACGTCATTTAGGCGCACCGTGATTGGCTGAGAAGTGCCTGGACTTCGGTCCATCTATCACTGTTTTCCATGTTCGTGGAGTAAGAGTATGTAAACTGTGTGTTTGCATTGCTTTTAAAAGTGGCCTGTGCCAGTGTTTCGCATGGCATGCGTTCAGCCAATCAACTTAAACGTACGTCATTGGTAGTTTCTAACGTTCTGGGTCAGACACAAGCGGCAACCTTCCCGTCTCTCTCTCTTGAATCCAACACGGAAGTGACTTAAGCCAGTAATTCATTGACTGGCCACTAGAGACAGGCTACAAAAGAGAGTCAATCCCATAGACCCCCTTGTTAATATACCCAATCTTACAGCAGAAAATAATATGTTTACAGCCTGGTGCAAAAAGTGGTTTTGGTCTATATAGCTAATTTTGCCCATCATTACAACTGTGAGGGGGGTGAATATTTTTATAACTCATCCGTTTAAATTATATTAAGCCTTAAAGTTGTGCATAATTAAGGGCGTGGCCACTTGAGTGACAGGTGGATTGCCGCTGCTGTCACTACTAGCCGTTTGTCCGCTGTCTGTTAGCGTCACGTCACCTCAGCTAATCCGCCTCGCTGCACATTTCTGGTTATCAGGGAGTGACGCGCGGCCAAGATGGCGACGGCTGGCTCCGCCCACTTTGAGTTTCAAAAATGCTCTTCAGAAACACTACGGGTGACGTCACGGACACTGCGCCCATATTTTTTCACACAGTCTATGGTTAGACACTACTATGAAGTCTAATTTAGGCGTTCCTATAGCTAAAATTGGTCCCGGTTCATTTGGTGCAAACATATTTCCGCCTTTAGATATAGGAACTATGAAAACGTTCCACTGGTGTGAAAGCCCCTTATGTGGATGTTTATTGGTCAAAATAGCTGCAATGTGGGACAGTCTTTATGGGGATAGTCATATTTTTGCTCTGCAAGACTATGTACAGTATGCACACACACACACACATACTGTTTATATATGTCTTGACCTTCTGTTTCCACCGGACATATACGCTTTAAATACACAGATGAATCAACACCTGGACACACACAGCTCAGCCCAGCCAGTCCCAGCATGCTCCTGTGGTTTTGTAAATGGGGGTTAATGTCATTTTCAAGCCTCTGTCTCATCCAGCATGACTCTTTCAAGTCAGTCCTGATTTTTCTCAAACTCAGCTCCATTTCTAGTCCTGCTAGACGATTGGAATCGACAGACCAATCCTTTCACCGTCATGCTTGTCATTTCACAATCGACTACTCAGTCTTGAACAATAAGCTCTTTAGTACCTGACGCAAGCCCTGATCTTCCTCCTCCTCCTCATCCCCTGCTTTTCTTCCACTTCTTGTTTTCTCTCCTCTTGTTCTGAGCTTGTCTTCTGCGTGTGTTTCTCATTGCAGTGTGATAATGCGTCAGTCAATGACGTCTCGTTCTCCTCATCAGAGTTACAGTGGCAAATGCGTCAGATGGCCGATTGCACTATCGTTTTGTTTGGCCTTATATTGTTGTAATTTTAATTGATAGTCGGGATAGTAGACAGGACAGTAAATTATGGGATGGGGGGGGGTGTATAGTGGTTGATAGAATAATAATATATTTTATTATTATCACTAATACTATATAACATGTTATATATATATATATTATTGCAGGGCAACGATTAATTGTGATTAATCACATCCAAAATAAATGTTTGTTTATATAATATATGTGTGTTTACTGTGTATAATTATTTTGTATATATAAATACACACATACACATGTATATATTTAAGAAATATTTGCATGTATGTATGTACTGTATAAATATTTATACATAATTTATATTAGATATAATTATAAATACTTTATATATATATATATATATATTTTTTTTTTTATTATATATATATATATATATATATATATATATATATATATATATATGCATATGCATATGCATATGCATATGTGTGTATTTATATATACAAAATAATTATACACAGTAAACACACATATATTATATAAACACAAACATTTATTTTAGATGCGATTAATCTTTGCCCAGCACCTATATATATATATATATATAAACTAAATCAGATCTCAGAATTGTCTTTCACCTTGTCTCTCTGTTTTTCACTTCTCATTCTTTCCTAGTTTGGTTTGCACAAATGAATGCATTGACACTTTTTCTCTAAAAGCATGCGAGTGAATCTTCCCCATCTCCTGTGCGGAGAAACTCTAAAACTTCTCAGAAAGCAGCACTTCAGAGAGTTTAGCTCTACATCTTCTCCGGAGGAAAGTAAAAAGGCAAAGTTTGAGAAAGTTTACCTCAGGGATGATGGCACCCTTCAGCTATTGTAGGCCTGACACGTTGTCATATACCTCATAAACTTTAGTTTTCTCGCCAAATGCACCTGAGAATAGTTTCGCCACTTGACAGTCACTTGCATAACACGTTATTTGTGTTTGTGAAAACATGAAAATTGCAACAATAACAGATGACACATTAAATGGCCCATTACTGACGTTCTGAATGACAGAATGTCTGTGCCGTAACGTTCTGCGCTGTAGGACGAGAGGTTGGACCTTGATGTATGTGTTTGTCAGAGGTCATCTTCTAAAGGACCCGGGTGAAGACCTGCCTGACACCGCGTGCTGCATCACTGTCAGGGAAATAGTCTTCAGGAGCCACAACTCCTTTCACACATATTAGCTGTCACTCGGGAAGGAGCAGACATGGCAGGTTTGAGCTACAAGGTTAGCGAGATAATGTCGTCTCGTGGCTGTTATGACAGGTCGGGATGAGGAATGAAACTTTAAAGCTTGAAAACAGACTGAAATGGGGGAAAAAAACTGATAGTTGACACAATTTAGGGTACAATTTTTATATGACTGGATAAAGGAAAGTATTAATCTTAGGTTGTGGAACTGGTCTCAATGTGCGTTTGGTTAGTTAGTTTCTTGTTTTTGTCTTTATTTATACCCGCCACTATTTCATTATAAACGGTCTTGCAACTAACTAACTAACAAACAAACAAACAAACAAACAAATAAATAAATAAATAAATAAATAAATAAATAAATGGTGTTATTCATCTGAATTAATGTACGTAAAAACAAACCAAATCAACATGTTGCAAAATGTTGTTTAACTCTTTACCTTCCAGTGTTGTTTTTATTAAAAAAATTTGTAAGCATTTTGAAAATTTTCACAAAACTTTCATGGTCCCCAGAATATTTTGGTGTATGAATATCTGAAAATGGAATATTTTAATATCCATTTTACCTATCCATCCATCTACAGGACCATTTATACTGGCAGGCATAAATAAAGACAAGGAACATGATAATAATGATAAAATCCAATAAAAAAATAAATGTAAAAATGCTGAAGTCACGTTTGGTTTCAGTGACAGGGCCGAGCATAATGGAGCATAATTCACCACTGTAGTGCATGTTGTTTGACATTTCAGACAAATCAAGCGGAAAAAAAAAAGTTTTGAAATGTGATCCGACCTTTGAGACTGAAATGCATTTCCGAAAATCCGATTTTAATTGTCTTTCAAACCAAATTCGAATGATTTCACGTCATTCTCTGCTGTTCTGGTTGCAAATAATTAACCAGATTTTGCCCTCATCTCTCCATCTTTTCTTGTCACACGTAACATGTCCCTTCTTCCTAGAGGTGAGGTGTGAAATTGCACCTTTTCTGTCTGGCAGCCGTGCTGTAGATGTTGGATTCTCGTAGTCTTTTATGTTGGAGTTGCACTTAGTGCTACTTTAACAAGTTAAACACAGTTAAAGTCACACACAGAGGGACTTTTTTCAATCATTTAAGCGAACGCGCTGTACCAATTTGAATTTGCCCTTCACAACTGTTGATTTGGAGAGAGAAGTGCCTCTAAGTGTGTGACGGGAAAGGTTAGCCCCATTAAACAGCGGAAATAGGCACTGTGGCTAATGCTCGTACCAAAAAACGAGGTGTACGAGTCCATTAATAGTCCTTCATGTAAAACGGCGTTTCTGTGACTGCTGCTCCTGGAGACTCACTATATTCTGCCCATACAGAGACATATTGAGTATATTCTGAATGAATCTACCTCTGAACGACAGTCATTACAGTTGCGAATGCCTTGTGCACTTCAGGTAATCACAGTGGCAGAACTTCTTAGAGTGTAGTCATTTAGACAGAGCACTGGAAATCATCTTCGGCACCTTTCAACAGGTAGAAAAAAGAGAAAGAAGTCATATTGCCTGTCGGATAAGGTCATAAGCCATGTTGGATTAGCGTATGTATGTGATAATATATAATAATAGTTAGGCTGCATAATATAGGCTATTACCACCACAACACTGTGAGGATGGTAATTTTGAAGTCGTCATTTGTGACATTCAGCGACTCTTCTGTGAAATCTGATTGTGCTTCGGCTAACAATTTGGCTGGCGATTATGCTTGAGATTTGGTACTAAGGCTTGTGATTCAGCTAGCAATTTGACTAGTAATTTAGCTTGTGATTTACTTGGCAAATTGGTTGGTAAGCTTGTGATTTGGTTATTGTTTAGTTAAGCACTAAAGCTGTGATGTAGCTATGATTTGACTAGATTTTTAGCTTGTGATTTGGTTAATGATTAGCAATAAGGCTTTGGATTTAGATAATATTTCACTATTCATTTAGCTTGATTTAGTTAGTGATTTGGCTAGTGATTAAGCTTGTGATTTGGTAGGCCTAACTCTTGTGATTCAGCTACGATTTAACTAGTGGTATATATTGTAATTTACTTAGCAATTCGGTTTGTGATTGGCTAGCAATTGCAACTGTGTGTTTTGTAACTGCTAAATTACTTACAGGTACCGTACCTTTAATCATTATGCATACACTTTTATCCAAGTATGCAGAAGGCTACAACAAAATTGATTCATCTGAGGGAGACGCAGACATGGGGGAAAATGCTTTGGAAACTCGTATATCAGAGCGCTAATTATCTTTAGACTTCTTTTATTCCTTAAACATAAAACTAATTAACAGGAAAGCTAATGTTGCTTGTCTTTGCAGCTGCATTAGCGATTAAACTTAACTACTTCAAAGTTAAACTCCTGTTTTTTTTTTCATGTGCTTCCTCTGATGTTTTGTCCACCACCAAAACATTAGGTTGCAAATTAATGAATCCTGAAGCTTACTGTAAGCTTGTAATATTTTATCTTTGTGTAATATCAGTTCTCATATAAAGAGATAAAAGAGACATAACACTAAATATTATGAGTCAGGGTGATGGGCGGGGCTTAATCTGACAGTTCCATCACATTGATTGGCCGCAGTGGCTGTCAGTCACAGTGATGGGCGGGGCTTAATCTGACAGTTCCATCACATTGATTGGCCGCAGTAGCTGTCAGTCATAGTGATGGGCGGGGCTTAATCTGACAGTTCCATCACATTGATTGGCCACAGTGGCTGTCAGTCAGATCGATTGGCGGGGCTGTCAGTGGGATGAGCTGCTGGCTGTGAAACTGTGTGAAGATGTAGCGTATACACTGAGCCTTACATCAATCTAACTGGCAGTGTGAATCCACCTCTCGCGAGTCTCTACTACACGGGCTACTTGTCAAGGCATAATGCAGCAGGTGGCAGATACACATCCCGGGCTGAATCAGATGTGTTTTTTCTTCTTTCTCCATTTCTCTTTTCTCCTGTTGTGTCTTGGCCAGGACTTTGTGGGATACGTTGTTTAAAAGAGTGGTTATTTTAATAAAAGTACAGAAAATATGCAAGATCTTGGCAGTAATCAAGAATTTATTTGATGTGGAGTGAATTAAAGCAGTCTTGTTCGCTGCGAGCACAACTTTGTCTAAATTGAAAAGTCCAGTCAGAAGCAGAAAATCTCACTGTGTCGCAAATTGCGGACCCGTCAGTCTCTTCTGGACGTGCTGTTTCGGAGGATAATCGTTTCACTCCACGGGGATCATGGAAATGTACTTCACCTGTTGATGGCTGGAGAATTAACAACATTTGCCGGCCATGAATATTTCAAACTTGTGATTTTTTTAGAATATATACCCTGTATGTATTTTGTTCATTATTTAGTCTTTTACTGAATCTTTGCAATAAGCAGTGTAACAATTGCAGCAGCATATTTAAAGTAAATATCAGGCATTTTCTTTCAAACATTTTTAATTGTGTTTGCTCAATTAATTTTGTAAAACCATCAACTCTTACTAACTAAGCTTATGATAGTAAATTGTGCAATTCAATATATTAAATTCAGATTAATCTGATTTACTCGCATTGATTTAACATAATGTATCAGTTATCGAAACATTACAATAAAAAAAAGAAAGAAATAACAATAAAAATTGAACTTGTTTTTGAAAGAAGTCTCTTCTGTTCATTGAGGCTGCATTTATTTAAATAAAAAAAATCTACTCTTCAGTGTCACATGATGCTTTAGAAATAATTCCAATATGATGATTTGCTGCTCAAGAAACATTTCTGATTATTATCAATGTTGAAAACAATTTTTGCTGCTTCATATTTTTGTGAAAATTGTAATGCATATTTTCAGGATCCTTTGATGAATACCGCATTTATTTGCAATAGAAATATTTTGTATCTGTCATTCTTGTTGAATAAAAGCGTTAGTTTCTTGTTTGTCTATTTTGACCGACTTGGTTTGTTGCCCAAATCAGCTTTTAGGAAGGATAGAAATATAATCTATATATAGATAGAGAGATACGAGAGAGGAAAAGTTGAGCTTTTAACATTTCACTCTTTCATCACATCTCTCCGTGAATCCCGAGCTGTGACCTTCTTTTCCTCAAGGTATATTTTTCTCTGTATCTCTTACTCTCTTGTGAATGGCACAGGAGCAGAACTAGAATGACAGAGATATGCTGGGAATTGCATCACACCAGCAGCGCCTCCTCTGACTCCCTCGGCTTCTCTTAAGTGGTTTGTCTCCGCCTGTCAGATTAGCGCACCCGCTGTATTAATCTGCTGATGAAGACTCCAGGATAATGAGAGCTGTTATGCTAACAGGTGGAGGGTTGATGAGAGATAACAGACTTGCAGTGACCACTGAGAGCTTGAAACACTCGCAAAACGAGAAGAGAGAGACCCGCTCTTATTGTTGTTTCTCCCTGTGACCTTCCCCTGTGATGTTACTGTCAGGGACCTGACCTCTAGAGTGTTACACACACACACACACAAAAACAATGCATGTGTACATATTAGGCCTGTCATTTAACACATTAATTCACTGCAATTAGTTATAAAACAATAACATCACACTACAAAATACTCTCAATTAATGGATTCCAGCAGTAAGGATTTTTCAGATGATGATACTATTAAAGAGGAAATATTTTGCCCTTTTACAAAGGTTTGGGCTTTACTAGAATAGGTTTTCATGTTCAAAAAGCACATTATTTTCCTCATATTCTCCACTGTTGCAGCTCGTCTCTTCCCAGTCTGTCAGTAACGCTCTGTTTAGTTCCTGTCTCTATGAAGCCCAAGAACCAAGAGCGCTATTTTTGAAGCTTTTGACTGCTTTTAAAGGCTCTCCACCTCTGGTAGAGCTCAGAAGGATTTCTTTTGTCAATTTCTGTAAGGGAAAACTTTTCATGTCATGAATTTGTGATATCTGACTTTAAACTGATCTCAGCTGTGTGTCTGAAAAAGCATCGTGAGTTAAGTTGATCCACGATGCACTTAGGCGTATGATGCTGTTGAGAAATACAGCCGTGGTTATTAGAAGATTTTTGCTTTTGCTTTGTTAAAACCTGCAAGTTTTAACTTCAAATTTGTGTAAATAGGATAGTGTGTTCTCTAGTGGGTGATTTGTCAAACTTCTTGAGCTAATGTTGTACTTCAATTCCACCAAACAAAGACCGCGAATGACTTTTGTTAAACTTCCCATCTGGATTTCAGTTATAAAATAAATCTGTGTTTAGGTCTTTCTCAGAGAAAGTTTGTGTGATTGCCCCTGAACTGTCAAAACTTATGAAAGACAAATGATCTCTCATTAAGACTGAGGAAGCTGCTTAGTCTGGTTTTCTTCAGTTTTTATTACTTCTAGTTTAAACAAGAATCACCATAATAATGTTGTTCAATTGTTTAACAAATGAATATCTTAAATAACTAATGATTATGCTTTCCTGTAGCTCAAACAGTAGAGCGTTGGCGCTTGCATCGTCAAGGTCATGGTTTCGATTCCCAGGGAAAGCGAGAACTGATAAGAATGTAAAAAGTGTACCTTGAAACGCAATGTAAGTCGCTTTGGATAAAAGCGTCTGCCAAATGATTACATGTAAATGATTATGCTAAATTATATCCATTAATAGTCTGTTGTTAATGTGTACTCGAACCATTTGATTTTCATTTACATGTATGCATTTGCATAAGTGACATGCATTGCATAAAAGATAGACATTTTATTAGTTGCTTTCCCTTGGATTCGAACTCATGACCTTAGCAATGCTAGCCGTGCTTTAATGATTGAGCTACATGCAAGCTAATATTAGAAAGCTAATGTCTTTAAGAAAGACAACTATTTGGCTAAGATGTTAAGTTTCTGAGTTGTCACAGTAAAGGTAATTAATGGAGCACACTGTGGGTTTCGAACCTACAGCCGTGGTTGGGTTGATCTGTTTAGCTGGTTTTAAAGTTGTTTTGGGCACTTATCATGTTGTCAGGCTGGGATACCAGCTCTCTGACCAACTATACCAGCAAACCACCATTAAATATATATATTTTGGCTGGGAGTAGATGCATTGCTTTGTTGTTTTAATGGCGGAGGCTCTTTCTTTCACTATTTCCTGTGTTTACAGTATAAGCCCATTCTCATGTAACCACACTCAAATCAAATGTGACTGGTTTAATGTTGCCAACACATGTGATGCAATATAATGTTAAATGGTCACTGTATTTTTGGAGGATGTATTCTGAAAAACACATGGCATCAAAGACCCTCAGATCGCAATGATGACCTGCTGGATTTCCCCGACCACAGCAAGTCACTGTGGATGGACATTCATGACAAACACTTGGCTTTCACTCGATCCCCTGCTTCTGGGAAAATGTGATTGTTGATGACTTTGTTCCTAAATACATGGGAGGTTGTGATTAATACCACATGTTGGCCTATTTCTTTCATTTAAAAATGTTTTTGGATTACCGGATTACACAAAGTTGCATTATGCTTTTTTTCGATGACTGGAGGAAACTGAAACCTTCTTGTTCCCGCAGGTCTGTTTCGGTGAAGCCCAGCTTTCAAATCGCCTTCTTTAGATGCTCTTGAAATAAACCCAGTGCACCGACTCTTCTCAAAAGCTTTTGCTCACTATGAGCTAAATCAATGAGACTGAAACCTTGAAGCTGCTTGAATACCTGGAAAAATTGAAGTCTTATGGCATGACCTTTCATTTTGTGCTTAAATTTGGGTTGAAGTCACATTTTGGACCTTATGAACACCTCAACCATTTTAAAAACCATCCTGGTGACCTGCAAATGTCATGTACTGGATGGTGGCGGTCTGATTTGTTGCCACCAGGACTAGCTCAACCAACAAGACCAGCATGTTCAGCCAGCTTCGCCAGAAATGACACTTTCTTCATCTACATTAACTTAAAGTTGCTTAATTTTAAGGTTTCTACCCTTAAATGCTTTATTCTGATTGGTTGACAACCGTTTGCATGTATTATTTGATGTTAATACACAGATAAAGTAGTTCCAGGCATGTTTTGACCGCATTATAGTTCCATATCACATCGCAAAATTATTTACGTTGTTTCAAACAGCAAAAGAACCAAAACCCACAAAGATATTGACCAAGCAAATAAATATAACAAACAATAGGATTTGAAAACTATTTCAGTTTGTGCCACAAATTTATGTTTTATTATTAACGAAAAGCCTGCTCTCTTTCTCTTGCTCTCTGTCTTCCCTTCGCGTCATGGCCGCCATTACCACTTCATTCATTTTCCAATAATTCAACAGCCCATCATCAATTATTCCTTACTTGAGTTTTCCCACACTACAAGAAATACAAGTAGGAACTTTTCTGATAAGTGATTGTCCAAACTCCGCTTCCCTCCACCAACCATCCTGAAACCCGACTGCCCTCTTTCATTCTGGACGCAGCATCAAGGAACCGTTTCATTCAAGTTTATTTGTTCGAGCCCCCGATTTGGGTGGCCAACGCTGCTGTCTACGCCAATCACTGGATTCCCACAATGGCTTGATTCTGGGCCCAGCAAACAGGCAATGGGGGGGACTATTTGTTATAGCAAGAGAGACCCTGCAAGGGATCGTCTGATCGCAGCGTGACAGAAAACAACAGCAGTCCGCCACCATGCCATCAGCGCCCTGCAAGGAGAATATCGCGCAGATTAAACAGAAGAGGCAGTTACAAACACAAACAGCTCCTTCATGAGACCCAACAGTTTGGGAAAGACTGCACATGATTGCCTTGATGTTTATCCCCAAATGGCCTGAATCAGATGTCCTCGGGATGCAAGCATGATGCAGAGGTTTGGAAATCTTCACCGATTAAACAAAAGCATGATGTGTTTGGGAAGGAAAGATCTTTTGGGTAAAGCAACAGTCTTTTGTTTTTGCTTCAGTCATCCAGTTCGAGCCAAACTGCGTCCTGTGTAGCTTTGCATTATGAAATTAATTGTCGGATGAATATCGTAATAAATGGATCATGCTAAAAATGCATAAAACAAGAAGTTTCTTGAGGTTGTTTTTCAATGGGTAACAATCTTTTTGCACTATTGGGGCCACATCCAAACTAAGGCTACGTCTACATTAATCCGGATACATTTGAAAACGGCGTTTTCGTTTAAAAACGCTCTCCGTCCGCACTAGCGTTTTACAGAAGTTTCTCATCCACACTGAAACGTCTGAAAACACCAAATTCACCTTACAGTGCGTGCGTAAAACCTTACGAAAGCTCACTGAGATGATACTTACGGAAAAAATAAATAGTTATTGCGCAATTCTTCTGGCAGGATCATTTTATTTAGTGAAATATCTCAGCATTCACTGATCGTCCTGGTCGCTCTCACTCACCATTATATGTGTGGTCTAAAACACAACATGTTTTACCGCAGGACAGCAAATACGAGTGAGTTTTCTGTCATCTTTGCAGGTCTGTGATATGAAGACTGTGCAAAGTAACATATTTTAGCAACTGTGTGAAAGTGAATTAGCACATAACAGGCACAACACCGGTATAAACATGAGTATCTATGGGTTCAGTATGCGTCACATGACTAAATACCTCAGTTTTTACAATCCACGCTACAACGCGGAAATGGCGGTTTCAAATTTATTTTCAAAAAGCTTCGTTTTCATTAATAAAAACGCCGTCTCAGTGGACGGAAGGCCAAACCGAAGAGAAAAAGATGCGTTTTCAAATGAACGTATTAGTGTGGACATGGCCTAAGATGACAACAGTTTTTCTTACTTTTAACCCACCCAACTCTTCACATCATGCCGACTCTCATCCACGTTCTGGTTAATGGATCTAGACAAGGTGCCGAGGAGATGTCAGCAGGATTCGTCAGTCGCTAACACCCTCCCACCAGGACAAAGCTCTCTGAAGAACATCCAGCAGAGTTTTTTTAGTACATCAGTCCCAGAAGCTTACTGGCAGGTACATCATTGTGCCTTCACAAATCATTAGAAATTAGCTGTTTGAGATTCTGTACTCCTCTACTGTACAAGCCTGCTGGTTTCCTGTCCTCTTCTCAGAGCTTAATGCATAATAATCCAAGTACGCCTTAGCTATTTTCCTTGTCCTGCAATTAAGAGGTCCGTTTTTAAGCAGATTTTTTATGATTCACCGTGAAATCATGAGCGAGAGTGGGTGGACGGGGGATATAATCTTAATAAAACGGTAGGCCAATTAGTCGACCACAGCAGAATTGCGGTCTATGCGTTTTTATCTTCCATGTTAAAGACTTTCACCTTTTCACTGTGTCACAGTGGCTATTTCTATAGGTGTCCTTTACGCCGTTTAGAAGAGCCAAGAGTAATGCCAGGAAACAGGAGGTCAGCACTTGTGTCAAAAAATCTGTAGGAATAGCCTCATTTACTGCAAGAACATGACTGTGTTCAGCACTAAAGCCAATTAAAACCATGTTCTGCATAAGCAAAAAAAAAAAAAAAAAATGACCTTGCATGGACATTCTGCCGCTTTCAAGTGTGTGGATCCTTTCTTTTTGGGGTTTTATTTCTTTTTTCATGTGGATTAATCCTGGTCACAGACAGTTTCTTGAAATGTTTCATGTTGTGGGATCAGTGGCATGACCCCAAATTTCTTGAATTAATTGAAAAAAAAGAAAAGAAAAAAACATCACTTCTCATTCAAACGTATTTCTTCTCAAGTTTTGAATCAGACTTGAATCAATCTATGACTTTTCTATGACAGGCTGTTTATTTATTTATTTAATTGCTGAATTCAAATAGATTTTAACTGAGACGTTAAAATTGATGTCTTGAACCAATTTCATCTCTTGAAATTACAGTTTTTTAATTCAAAATAGGAAATGATATCACCCACTGATATCACCCACATACATGAATATAAAATATCATACTGTAGAATTTGAACGCAAAGTTAGTTCAGGTGTGGTGTGACTCCCTAAAAACGTACGAATATTTATGAATTAATTCATAGTATGTGTTAAAAAAAAAAAATGCATTGAAATGTATTTTTGAACATCTGGACTAAGGGGCTGTTTTACACAACATTGTTTTAAAATAAAAACGGAAAACTTTGTATTCGTCCGTTCATGTACACGACAATGGCGTTTCGGGGGCCTGAAAACACAAACTTTTAGAAATGGGTTTCAAAGTGCAAGTTTTTGAAAACTATAAAGTTATCGTCTCCGTATAAACTACAAAAACGCGACTCTGTGAAAACGGTGATGACATGCACATGCGTATTACGTGTTCAGTCTATAGGCATGTGTGTCTGGCGCGAGTGCTCTGTACAAGAATGCGTATGTGCATAGTGACATCTCCACCTACTGGCCTGGCATGTATAATACAGCGCGTTTAGTAGTTTCCGCGGATCCATGGGAATGGGGAAGACAACATCGTCATCTATACAAAGAAGAAACGTTTCCATTTTGTGTACATCATTGTCATGTAAATGTACCCTAAGATGTGTAGGGGAGAGCGGGGCACAACCTAACACAGTTTGGTTTTGGCTCAATTATTAAACAAATAATTAAGTTAGATTATTATTATTTTTATTTTTTTACACAAGCAACATACACATCTCTGCTACAAATGAACACTTAAAGTTTTTTTTTTCTAGGACCTACTATTTTCGTACGGTTCCACTGAAAGTGACAGAAGTGCAAATGTGACAACTTACCCCATATGCGGGGTTAACTGTAACAGACAGAGGGGTTAGTTGAACACTTGTGTGTAACAGACATAACTCAGTGCTATTTTATAGTTTGATATTGTTTGTACATCTGTATAGATAGATATCCATACATCCATCCCTCATCCAATCATCCTTCTATTATGGATCAATATCATGGATAGAGATATGAAAGGGCTGCACAGTTTTGCAATAAATAAATAAATAAAATCATCAAATATAGTAATTGCTATTGAATTATATTTGTGTGTGGCAGCTGCATTCAAAATTATTATTATTATTAATAATAACAGTAATAATAAAAAAAAACAAGTTCAAAATCACATTTTAAAGGGTAAGTAATAAATAAAGAAGTGTTCAATGCATAGTAAACAAATGTGACAAAATAATCATTTACATTTAAATTCCAACATTGTTTGTGAAAGCCCAATCAAGTTAAATGTGGCAAAATAAATATATAAATAAATAAATATTCAGACCTGAAAAGTTGTGTGGCTCCCCGTTTTCATTTCATTATCGTTGTACACTTGGCTACTAACCCCGCTGTGCAAAACACAGTTAAGCCGAGCTAACAGTTGCTCGGAGTTGCTGATATGTTTCGAAACGGTGCTGTTTTAGCCAACAAGACAGTGATCAAGGTCATATAAAGTGAGATTTGGTGACGTACACACACACAACTCAGAAACCGAAAACAACGTTTGATGAAAAAATGGACTTTGTCCAGAATCTTCACGAAAATCTTGTCAAAACTTTCCACAAATCCGCGGGCGACCGTCTTCTGGCAGCGAGAGAGAAAGAGCGGAAACACAACCTGACCCTGACTAACTGTGTAAAAGTTACATACACACCTACACACACACTCCAGTGTTATCATGCTAATGTTTTCCTCCTCCACTTGATGTATTCATCATTGCAGTGATGTGCTGTGCTTTGACTGTTTTCGTCGCGCGTGTCTGCGCATATGTTTCCGTGAATATATCGGTGTACACACACGTATAAACGTCTTCTCACCTCCACAACTGTGAAATTCAAGTTCACGCTATTGCACACACACACACATACTTTCATTTGTACTCGGGTGTGTATCTGCACACCAACGACAGAAGTTGTTTCCATATGTCCTGACCCACCGCTCAGCGAGAGAGTGTGTTTGAGAAGCTGATGCATTATGGGTGATTGCTCTGAGATCGAAGCTCTTGTGGATCTTCACCATTAAGGTTTCTTGTAAACATCCAGGCCAGCTCGAGACCTCCAGAGCCACCAGTTCTTTACGTGTTCTTATGTTTCTTGATCTCGGTCTGGCTGTTTCACATCTTACCCCTGCGACGCTGAAAGCGGACGTGAAATGTCTCGTCTCCAGTGGAAACACGGCTCGTCCTCAAGCTGGGCTTTGTAAATATTTGACTCTCAGCCTTAAATCAGCCGAAGCTTTGGGTTGTGTACGTGTTAATGATCTAACGATGAAAGTTTAGCACAGCAGATTGTTAATTACTGGACTGCTCAAGTCTGCGTCGGATGGATTAGTCCAAGTTAAATCTGAGTCTCACGGGTCTGTGACTCTGTTCACTGAAGACTCATGCTGTTCATTCGCTGTTTTACTCGGCTTTTCTAGAGGCGTTTAACCATACGCTCTGATGCTAGCGCACTAACTCGACATGACAACGCTTCTCTAATGAACTCTGCTAATTATCCAAGATGATATACACTTATTAACAGGACTAGATTGATCACATGTTAAGATATGTCAGCCTTTCAGTTAAAACTGGGAGTATTTCAGTCTGGGAGTGAAACCAGGTTTTGATCTTTAACCATCAGGCCTCAACCCCCCCCCATGTCTCAGGACAGTTTCTTATAAACTCATGAACCTAAAAATAAGGGTTTCATCATATCATACGGCTAGAAAAACATGCATGTGCATGTTGGTTTAAAAGTGGATCTCTTCAGAATAGAAATGTAAATGTAGAGTTTATCTGGTGGTGTTAAATTCTGAAACACACACAGACACACACTGTCCAAATGGGGACATTGCATAGACGCATATTCTGTACAAACTGTATATTCTCTTCCCTTACACTAACCATCACACAAAACTTTCTGCATTTTTACATAAAAAAATTTAACAAAAACCTTTAAATAGTTTATTTTCATACCAGATTTACAGATGAGGACGTCCCCACAGGGAGGTTTTTGGAGATTTTGTCAGGTTTTGGTCACTTCTGGGTACAAATTTGTCCCCAAAATATAGTTAAGTAGGTACACACACACACACACACTTACTTTTTCTGTCCACACTCTTTTCCTCCACACTCCAATCACTTTTACTTGTTTTGAAGGTAAAACCCAGATGTGGCCCATGTTGAAGTGTTCATTAATTGTTGTCATGTGCTAAAGCTGAAGTCTCAGTCGGTGTGTGTGTGTGTGTGTGTGTGTGTTTGGCCGAACGATGCAAAATACATAAACCCTCATTTATTTCTGTTAAAGCATTTTGTTGTCTGGGACACTGAAACTAAATATCAGTTTTATTTTTGCTGGGAGAACACTAGGGTTATTTCTTTGTGTAGGAGTAATTGCGTTTGATTGCTCCTAAGCTGCTAAAGTTGCGTAACGACTTGGAGTTGAAATAAATACACTTGGAGCGAAACACGGCGGAACTCCAGAAGTTCATGTTTGGATGGAAATCCCTCATTTTAATTGTGAACATGTGCACTGTTGTTGTGCTCAAGCTCTGCCTGACTTGTGTATTTTTCAGAGCTCGCTGACTTACAGTAAATGGCCTTTTTTTTCTACCTGTGTTTCGTTTAGTAAACTCTCTGTTCAAACAAAATGTAATTGTTGCACTTGCGGTACAGTAATAATGTTGTTGCACGGTGCATGAATGTTTATGTACGACATTTGTGGTCATATGTGAGTATACACCCTACATTTCTAGATGGATTTTTTTTTGTGGAAGCTACAGTTTTCTCAAAGCCAGATTGTTCTCCAGATTAATGAAGCCCATCTCAAAAATAAACACACATTTATGCTCTCTCTCTCTCTCTCTCTCTCTCTCTCTCTCTCTCTCTCTCTCTCATAAACACACATTTATGCGAGATGTTGACCTCTCTCTCTCTCTCTCATAAACACACATTTATGTGAGATGTTGACCCCTCTCTCTCTCTCTCTCTCTCTCTCTCTCTCTCTCTCTCTCTCTCTCTCTCTCTCTCTCTCTCTCTCTCTTTCTCTCATAAACACACATTTATGCGAGATGTTGACCTCTCTCTCTCTC